>NW_028301602.1:54166923-54319807 GCF_987345545.1 Pholcus phalangioides | reverse complement strand
CTTTTTCAGCACTTGGTGATGATCTTCACATATTGGAAGATGCAGACATAAATTCCAAATATTTTGTGATCTGCATAGAAAATTTTAGGTGTCAGTATGATTTTCCTTTTTGCAATGTTGGCTCCTAAGATTTGTGAAGCTCTAGGTAAATACATCTAGACATGAACAAGTGCATTTGTGTGCAATGCCAGGCCTCCCTTGTAAAACACAGTTGATGCATTTTGGATCCTACTGTGATAAAATGGTGGCGAGTCGACAAAGTGCTATTGTGCACAAATTATCTCTACTTATGCAACTAAAGACTTATAATTTGAAATCAAATATACAGTACATTTCAAGATTGATAAGCATAATAAAGGTGTTTTTTTCTTCCTCTTTCTAATTTCAGGTAAATCAACATTTGAAGATGCAAATGAAAATTAATGAATCTCAAAAAATTATATTCTTGAAAGGTGCGATTTCTAAGAAAAGTACAACAAATAAATTGTGATTATGATAACTTTCTATGAACATATGTTTGAAATAAAATGTTTTTGTATGACAAATCATATGTGCAAGTTGTTATTCAATTCATGTTTCTATTAATCAACTTCAATCAATCATTCATCTTCTAATCAACTGAAATGAAATATATGATCAAATGAAAGTTATCAGGTGAAGTTATTTGTTGGAAGCTAAATATGAAACAGATAAATTGATGAAAGATCTTTAATATAGAAGTATATATATTTTAAATATTGAAGTATTCACTTCCATTAACAGGTAAGTGCTCATTCATAGAAAATCATGTTCTGATAATATTTTTTAATACTGAGGAGAAACCCATAGTTTAAAATACAGAGCTACAATACGCAGCAAGGCAGCTAATTCTTTTAATTATAAATTATCAATAATTTATTATTTTAGTTGCTCCAGAAAGAATTTGCAATTCGTTGTTTCAATGAATTTAAAAGGAATAAAAATGGATAATAAAAAATCATTTAACAAATTGGTCTTTAAAAAAAAGTAGCACTCAATATTAAAAACAGTATTCAGCTGGGGCCTCAAGTACGGCTACCGAGGTGAATAGGGGGGCCCAAAAATCTATAATTATTTTGCATAATAACCCTTTCAAGAAGGCCCCCCCCCCCAAAAAAAAAAGGGAAAGTCTGCCCCGAAAAGGCACATTACGGCCATAGGCTCAACTAGTGCCGGTAACCTTAATTTAAAATCTTACATTTTGTTGTAAGAATTTTTTTTTTTCAAATTTTGATTTCATCAGTATGCGACCCACTTATATGCAGCTGGGGTCCCATATACTCACTTTTTCAAGCATCCAAAAGTGAGGTCCATGAGCTCGGACAAGAAAAATACTTTGACTATTATTATATACTGAATCTTATTCTAAAAAAAAGTCCCAAGATGAAAAATGCAACGTCCTCATACGGTTACAAAATAATTAAACTAGCCAGCGATATTAGAGTAAAAAAAATTGCAAAACACGGGTGACAAAAAAATGTATGGCGAGTCCTACGGAAAAAAAAGTTTGTTTACAACATGTTTGTTTGTAAACATGAAATCGCTGCCACAACCCACTGCGGAAAAACGATTGTTAAATAATTAGTAGTAGTTGTAGGCTTCAAACGGCATCCCGATTGGTTAGAGATCTGTTACTCTCGAAACCAAAAATTTTCTCCCCCTCTAACTACTGTTTCACGTCACGTGACCTTAAGGACTGGTAGTACATAGTACCTCTTAACTACTAGTAGTTGAAGCGGTCCTTAGCTTCAGTCCTCCGACCAGTAGTTCATTAGGACTAGTAGTTACTAAGGACTGCAGAGATAGTTCACCCCCAGGATTTCTACGTACCACTCGGCCTAAGCCTTACCTATGGAACGTGCCGATGGTCCCCCTGCGTAAAAGTCTGTAGTCGCCGTTACGTAAATCTGTTGTTTACACTAATATTGTTACTATTCATCGGCAGCAGTGATCGTATGGCGACGATCAAGGCCGATCGTGATGTCCGCCTACGATCGCATGCAAATGAGGTGACCTTGAAGCCGATTGGCTTGATTAGACACGTGCGGTCGGAAGTTTTTCCTTCAAATACCGGCCGTACGTTGTAACAGATCTGATTCCGCGTTCATCTTTTGTTTGTTCTATTCAACTGAAGCCCTCTAGTAGGACGGTTCACCGTCTTGCTACCGTATCCATTGGCCTTAAGCTGATTAGTTAAAATGCAATAATTTACAGTGTTTGAATCCGTTTTCCGGCAAGTCCGGAATCGAAAATATTAAATAATCTTCACAGTCAAAGTTCTTCATTGCTGATCAAGGTGGTCCGGCCCTCAACCGAGATGCCCCCCCCGGAGCTGATCAAGGTGGTCCGGCCCTCAACCGAAAGGCTCCCTGGAGCTGATCAAGGTGTTCCGGCTCTCAACCGGAGCGGTCCGAAGCTTACAGGAATTCCTCTCTTGAAACTGAAATAGATAAGGCTCTCAACCGAGAAAACTTCTCTGATACTTGCGGGGAAAGGCTAACAACATCGGATGTCCTATCAATATAAAAGTTGACTGTTGATGATCATCAATTGGTGAGCCAGTATCTTTCTGTTAACGTCAAATAGAGGGCTCCACGTTATACTAATCTATTGTTAAAATTGACTAACTTTATAATTAAATTGAATAAATAATATTTCATGCGAAAGTTTATTTGCAATCATTTTCCACTTGTCGTTTGCCACTTTATTACTGGATATTTCGAACCGGGCAAGCAACTCCCGTAAGGGACGTTGCAATTTTCGGGGCATCGACCGAGATCTGTTCGCAATACGTTGCACCTAGAACTCCAGAATGTGGTTGGCTATCCTTCTCCCACTCGCGATGAAGTGGTACCAACCCCCCAGAGAGAAGAGAAGGGAGAGTATTGGGACAGACAAACCCCCCAAGGTGGTAATGGGGTGAGGGATTCCGTGCAGCACCGCCAGGCTTCTCACCCAAAACACGTATCATTATTAATTGGTCGGTGAGTCGTGATCCCCTCATATAAATTTTAGCACAAATTTAGAATAATGTTAATGTACAATCACAAATTCTTTCAGTGTCTACCTGTGTAGCCACTATCTATGGTGGAACATGACCGTCCGAACCATGCCCACTTACATACAATATATGAATATCTACATGAAAACAAAATTACCAAGCACACAATACCATAAATAACATTATACATGAAAGGTGTGATGTTTCACAGCTCATCTGTGACAGCACTAGCCAGCACATATAATTACACGAATGCTTACTGGCTTTCATGATGCACATACACTTCGTAATGCATTTCCTGACGAAATACAGATATAAATGAAAGAACTAAAAAAATAAATACATATATAGGTTTTAATTACGTGGCGGGACTCGTCCATCTACTCTAGGTCTTAGGTTGTAGCCATGCGCAGGTCCAGGCACAAATTGACCCATAATCAGAGGGAAAGGTGTTCTGATCAGTCCGTCGAGATCAGTGGGCGGAGATACACCACAGCTCAAGGGAGCCCGACTCCCCTTCCTACTAATGATGGCATTACTCGTGTCCACAATCCCAGTTCGAGGATCAACTTGTCTATCACTTGGATTGCTGGCTACATTTGATTCCATATTCTCATGTCTCTGTGTAACTAACGTGAGGTTCTCTACATGAGCTAATCGCATATAGTCACTACGTTTAACATGGGTAATTTCCGCTGTCACTGGTGACAAAAGCTTGGTGACTTTGAAAGGGCCCTGGTTGTGTTTGGTGAGTTTCTTGGCATGGCCAGGCTTCACCGCTGGATTGTACCAATACACCAAGTCTCCTAGCTTAATTACCTGTGTTTTGCTGCATTTGGCTCGACGGTCTTCATTAGATTGAGCAGCTTGAGTAAGGTTTCCTTTCACTATTTTGTATGTCTGTTGCATCTGCCTCAGTATGCCATTAGCAAAATCTAAGCATATGCAGACATATGAAAACGTGAAAACGTTCAAAAACTGGTGTGGAGTGTTGAATTCCCTACCATAAACGAGGTATGCTGGGGAAAACCCAGTAGAATCATGGACAGAAGTACGATAGGCCAAAAGGGCAAATGTCAACTGTTTGTCCCAATCACTATGGTTGGCATTGATTAGGTGACTAAGTGATTCAGCAATAGTCTTGTGTACTCTTTCAACACATCCATTGGATTGCGGCCACAAAGCAACTGTGGTTATCTTTTGGATGCCGAGGGTTTGGTATACCTTTGTCATACCTGCACTGATGAGATTGAGGCCTCTGTCAGAGACAAGCTTCCGTGGGCATCCATATTGACTAATGAACTTCATCAGTACTTCAGCTACCACGTCACTATTAGTAGACTTGACAGGATATGCCTCTAGCCACCTGGTGAAATCGTCAATGAAGGTGATAACATATCTGTTACCAGAATCTGAAGAGGGCAGGGGTCCCATGATGTCAAAAGCGACCTTTTCAAATGGACCGTCAGGGATGGAAATCCTCTGCAAGGGGGGCCTTTGACTTTGGCACATGAGCCCTTCTCTCCATGCAACTCGGGCACGATTTGACCCAATTAACTACACTGTTAAAAAGACGGGGCCAAAAATATTTCTGTTTGATGTTTTTCAAGGTCTTGTGAATGCCCGAATGACAAGCAGAGGGTGAATCATGGTGAATTTGAAGAATATTTTTGATCAGTGACTGAGGAATCACCACTCTGTTCCTACGCTGTGCACCTGACTGTCTTTTATCAAAGCACATCAAAATGTCGTTATGAACAAAAAATGAGAGGTGTGGTGGACCTGTGCGTGACTTACTCTGTATAGCTAACTTAATCTGTTTGCATTTGTCGTCCTGTGACTGATGCTCTTTGATTACATCCAGAGTCACCTGAGGACAAATAACCTCAGTTTCGAAATTTTGAGTCTCATTCAAAAACAATTGTCCTTCCACAGTCTCTGTATCAACTACGTGTCTTGACAAGAAATCAGGGATCAAATTAATTTTTCCAGGAACATAATTTGATCTCAAACTGGAATTGGGACAGGGATAATGACCACCTAGCTATCCTACAAAATGAATCTTTAATTTTTGAAGAGCTAGTCAAGGGGGCATGATCTGTGTAAATAAAAAATTTCCTTCCCAAAAGGTATTGTCGAAAATAATTAGTGAAGTACACTATGGCTAAAGCTTCACGTTCAGTGACCGAATATGTAGTCTCAGCTGGGTTCAATTTTCGACTGCCAAAAGCCACCGGTTGTGGATAACCATGGTCGTCCAACTGAGCTACAACACTGCCTATAGTCACATTACTGGCATCTGTGTAGAGATGAAATTCTTTTGACGTATCGGGCAAAGACAGACAAGGTCCTCTAACTAGGGCACTCTTGAGGTCCTGAAATTCTGCCTCTACCTCAGCTGACCACAAAAATTTATTCTTTTCTTTTGTCAAATTTGTCAGGTTTATACTTCTCTTCCTAATATCTGGGAGAAATTTTCGGTAGTAATTAACTGCACCCAAAAAACTCCTGACATCTTTTCTAGATTTGGGGATCTTAAATTTGTCGACAATTTCCAAATTCTTTTTGTCGGGGAAAACTTTGCCCTTGTTGATCACAAACCCTAAATACTTTATGGTCTCAGTTACAAACTTACATTTAGCTGGTTTCAGTTTTAAATTATGTTGTAACAATCTATCAAAAACTGCCTGTAACTTGGGGAAATGATTTTCGATGCTGTCACTGCTAATGATGATGTCATCTATGTAGATGCCTACATTTAGGGGTTCGAGACCTGATAGAACCACATTCATTAGTCTTTGAAAGAAATTGGCACTAGTCCTTAGACCAAGCGGTGTGCGAGTGAATTGGAACAGACCTTTGTTAGTAGCCACAGCTAATTTGTGTTTGTCCTCAGGGGCAACTACTTGTTGGAAAAATCCACTCGTTAGGTCGAGAGTTGAAAAAATTTTGCCAGAGGCCGAATTATCTACTGCCTCTTTGATGTTGGGTAGTGGATATGAATCCGGAACTACCTTGGCATTAAGTGCACGAAAATCCGTTACCAGGCGATAATCTCCTGAACTCTTTCAGACCAGCATGATGGGCACCGAAAAGGCTGACGTAGAGAGCTCTAAGATCCCTGCCTCTAAAAGGATGTCAATTTGGCTGTTCATCTCATCTCTCAAATTATAGGGAACCCTATAAGGTCTCCGCTTCACAGGGAGGTCATCTGTGAGGGGTATCTTGTGTAGAATGGCGTCACAGCCTGGGAGGTCAGTCACTGATTTAGCAAAGACTCGCTTATTAGCCTCCAAGAAATTACATAACTTAAGTCGAGCATCCATGTCTAAATGTGAAAGATCAAATTCCTGATCCCAAGTCAAGTCTGCCTCTCCACATTCACCCCACTGTTGTTCAGCCTCTACATGAAAAACTTCAGGAAAATCACTACTTGCCTACCAATGGTGAACATGTTACAAGCTTGGTGAGCTTATTGAGATGCAAGACTTGATCTGTAGGATTCAAAATGGCAACAGGAAATGACTCTTGGGTGGATTTGTACATGGCTTTGACCACAAAATAAACCTTTTGGTCAGCGTTAGCTGCCTCTGCCATGAACAAATCTGTGTCTAGCTTTTCTTTGACTTTTACATAGACCAACTGTTATGAAAAGGGTTGAATATCCACTTTCCTATTCAAGTACCCGTACAAATTTTTTATGTCTACATGATTAACGACATGGTTACTTATATCAGAACTCGAGCTAACCCAGTGATACATCTCGCCACTGATCGGGAGAGACTGGTTCACATAGTCTAATATACACTTATTCTCTTTCAAAAATTTATCCCCTAGAATTATCCCAAAATTTGGTGATAATGGCAATGGTGTAACATATAATGATACAGAGTATGGTCTGCCCCCAATGTACACTTGCAGTACAACCTTTTTTGACACTTGCACTGACTGACCTGCGACAGTTCTTATACTTACATTACAGTCCATAGTTTCAACATTATTCAGAATTTCACTATCGCAAATGAGATTGAGCGATGCTCCAGAGTCTACTAGTGCAGTCATATTAACACCTTGTACCTTTACCTCAATTGTGGGCAGACCAGGCCCTGTTTCATGCTGCATTAAGATTTCCTCGATTTGGGGAGTTTGTGCCAGAGCCTGAGGAAGCTCGGTCCCCTCCTCTAGTTTAAAGGGCGTTTGGGCAGGCTAACTCTGCACGTTTTCTGTATGTGCCCCATTTTGCCACATCTGTAGCATGGCCCTAGCCTACTTCTATTAGGAGCAGGACCCTGTTGACTCTTCTTCTCCAATCTCTCAACCTTTTCAGATAGGATTTTGAGCTGGCTAGTCAATTGCTCACATAGTTGGGCCAAGTGACTCTCTTGTGGTGTAGGTGTAGCTACATGAAACACCTCTTGGGGCGGGGGGGGGGTCACTAAAAAAGGGTTACAGCTACTAGACTGGTAAGCGCGCCATGCATGCTCCTCTATCAGTGCAGCCTCCTTCACCTCCTTGAGGGTTTTGGGGTTCTTAGAGAGCACTCCCCGAAGAATCTCATGATGGATGTTGTTCATCAACATTTGAGTGAGCATATGTTGCCTCTGTGACTCAGCTACATCATGGTCTATGCCCAAATCTAAACACCTACTTTTGGCATCTGCTAATGCAATGAACCTTTCAACAGGCATATCGGCAGGCTGCCTAAAGGCTAAAAAGTCCATCAGCGCTGCCTGGGGTGATAACTTTGTGCAAAATTGTTTTTGCAACTTATCAACAATGATTTTAAAGTTTGTGTTTCTGGGCCTAGCTCCACGACATATTGTCTTGCTTCAGCTTGCAGCCTATCTTTAATGGCGTACAATTTTTCCTCCTCAGTCCATTTGTAAATTGTGGCGGCATCTTTAATGCGACCCACAAATTCCTTCACAGAGATGGCACTATTTCTGCCTTAAAACACGGGCAGAGCCTGAATTTGAAGAACATTTAGGGACGATTGGGGCATAAATGCTCCTGCTATTGGTTCGTGTTCATCCATTTTGGGTAACACTTTTTTTTTTTTTGTACCCTAATTAATTACTATTTGCTTATATTTCACACAATTTCTGAAATACCTTCATATTTTTACCTCAAAAGAGTGTCCCTTCCAAAAATTTTTAAACTCAAATTTCAAATATGAATTATTACTCAAATTTCAAATATATAAATATTACTCAAAATGAAATATCTAATCATATAACACATCACCTCCAAAACAATGATTAGGATCACAACCCAACGATTTTAACATTAACAAAAATTTTCAACAGCAACAAAAATTTTATCATTTGCCTAATGTATCATTTAACTTAGGCCCTTACTACACATTCTAATTAGGGCTGGACTCTGCACCATTTGTGCAATTATGTGACTTGGGCCACTCTGAGTATCGTATTTTGTGAGTCTATCGTGATCTTTGACACCCAGGTTCAGAAGGGCTGAAAAGGAAAGCGTTAAGTGACTCCAAAAAAAAACTCAAACAGATTGAAAGGTAGAAATGAGGTATTTAATTAGGTTTCTCTTTTACCTCGTTGCTGTTGAAAAACAAAATTACATTCCTTAATTTTTTTATATAAAACTTCACATAGATATCACATTATTAACATCCCTTTGTTTTTTTAATTATGAGAGCTCAGTATTACACGGGCAGGTGCACCTAATTAAAAACAACACAATTAAATTCTTGATGGTTAATTAATTGTTAATCAATTCATTATTAATTCTTGGAAGGGGTGAGATTTCCAACCAAAAGGAACATCAAAGAATTACTACTTATCTAGATACCGTCACCCTTATTTCTTGACTGTTGACCCCAAAGTTACTTCGAGACACACACAACACTGCTGGAACACTGCGATGGATGAAACGGAGGGTTGGGCGATCATTCTTGGTAGCCTTTCGATGGAGTATGCGGTGGATGAAACGGAGGGTTGGGCGATCATTCCTGGTAGCCTTTCGATGGAGTATACGATGGATGAAACGGAGGATTGGGCGATCATTCCTGGTAGTAGTGCTATGGATTAGTAGATGGTGTACGCGATGGCTCGGTTGTCCTCCTTGGACGTCTCTCGATGGCGAATAAGGTTGTTCGGTATCATTATGTGATCTTTACGTCTTGCTTGTTTGGGGAAAGGTCTAATTCGTTTTTTCTAATTTTTTTTTGATTTTATATTACCACGGCAATATTACGACGGACCGCCATAGATTACTCAAGGCCCGCCCGGCACAGCCACCAGAATCTCTTGCCTCGTTCGTGCTTTGCTCCAACTGCCAGGAAAAACCGGTACTCATCGAGTATCCTCCCTCGATTCCATGTGATCGGAGATATCCTATTGGTCTAGGTCCCCTGTACACGAGCTCTTCTCTAAGCATTCCCTGTACAAGATCACGTGCTTGGTTTGGGAGCGTCAGCTTGATGATGATGACTGGTACTTTTTCTGCCGATGAAGTTTTCATGAACAAACATATTGAGGAATCTGCACGTACAGGGTGCTCTATGGCGTGCGTGTGATAGTATTCAGTAATATATATATATATATATATAAAATAATTTTTTTTGTTGTTGTTTCGATTATTTTTATATCTAATTTCAGCGAATAATTTCGACATTTTAACTCTTCAACACAAATATTTTTCCTATTTTCATTCATTTAGAACACATAAAAAATCGCCATATATATGCGTTTAAATTTTGTGGAATATTAAAAAAAAAACAAATTTTAATCTGTTGTGCGCTGCCCCGCGGTACTGCACAGTAGCATGCTTGCTCGATATGCAAGAGGGCCTGGGTTCAAGTCCCACCGGAGACGTGATGACTTTTCTTTCCGAGTTCACCTCAGCATAATATCCGGAAAATAACTGTTTCCTTGATATCCTGGCTGAGAAAAAAAGCCATCTATATCTCTCTAAGACAAGTTTATATTTATGATTCATTATTTTGAAGTATCAGTTGGGGCCAGAGTTTTAATAAAAACCTGACAGTATTTGAAAAATTACCCTTTGACCTCAAAACTTCCCTAGGAGCATTAATTTTTCAGAACTTAATTTCTGTTGATTTTAACCAAAAAAATATCCATGGAATATTAAAAGAAAATTGAGACCAATTCAACTAAATAATATGCTTTATATTTCATCACACATGCACTATATACTTTGTCATTTATAAAAAAAATATGTAAAAGGAACTTTTTATGAAATAAATATACGTTGCTTTGTTTCTTCTATGGATTAGATATGGATGATTGCACGATTCTCATTCATACACAGATGCATAACATTCTATGCTAAGATGTGATTCAAGTAGTAAAAATCTATTTCAAAAATAATGTTGTTTTTGAAAATGTCACCAGCTTCTTTTTTGCATAAAATTTTTTGACTATAATTTTTCTTTAAAAGTACATTTTTATTCAAGGTTCTTTAGAAATGTGTCAGGAAAAAATCCACAGAATTACCCCCTCCCACATTCTAAAACTTAGCTCGAAGAAAAATTGTACCTGTCTATATTTTCCAAACCTGGCTTTTGAATATGTATTTATATATATTTTCCAGTTAAAACATGGAAAACCCAATTCATCAACACAGTATTTTGTAATTTCTAAAGAACCCAAAGTTGTTTATCATAACGCATTGCGAGTCTATTTTGAAAATGCACCTTCTGCACCCATCATTGACAAACGTAAATTAATTTTGAGAATTATATTATGAATCAAGATGTTATGTTCAAGAAGGGCAAAACATGAACCTCACAAAATTTTTAGGCAGGGCGAAATTCTATTTGGAAAAAAAAATTTTTTTAATACAGCCAGCTTTTCTGATATTTTTAATCAGATACGCTATCAGGGAAAAAATGGTCTGGCCCTGTATGTTAAAGGGCGAGGATGAACATGGAAATTTATATGGGGGCCAATAAATAAACCCACTATTTTGTTATTAATGCAATTAATTATCAGTTGCAATGGCTACAACAATAAAGCCAATAACATCCGAAAGTGGATCAATTTTGAGAATTACATTATGAAGCAACGAGACAGCTATGTTCAAGACAGGCCAAATATGTATCTGACCAAATTTATAGACATGGGGAAAAATTCTATTTAATACTCTATGATTATACACTACTCCCACGTTGATATCAATAATATAATAATCACTTGAATATTTTAAGGTGTTTTATATGTTGAGAAATTTTTTAATTTATGTTAATTTATTTCTATATCTATTTATGTCATGTTTTTTGTTAATTTATACATGGAAAAATGAATTGACATTTTTTTAACATAATGAAGTCTAGCCCAGTTATAACACCACAACCTGTCCCAAAAAATTTTGGCGTTATATCAGTTAATGGTTGGAATAGTGTTTCAGAGAGGCTTCATTGCATAAATTCAAACGTTTATAATGAAACACTGTATCTTTGTCTTATTAGTGTTATTCTGTAAATATTTCAACACTCATTCAATTTTAAGAGAAAACTCGTGAATGTTTAAAACTACAATATTTCTTGATGTAAAACTTAAGCGACACATATTTTACAATTACCTTTGAAATTATTTTAGTTCTACATTACATTATAATCCCAATATGGAAGATGTGTTCATGGGAAATTTCTGGCGGCATGCAGGGTTGGCACAGGGGGTGCTATAACAGGGTTCAACTGTACTTTCAAAATATGCAGGAACATTATCACACTCACATTTACTGTGAATAAAATCTGGGGATAAGAATGCACCTGTAGTGACAGATTGTATAAGCACAAATAGTCTACCAAAAGACTCATTAGATATTTGGATGCTGTGAAATGCTGTTCACCTCACTGTATTTCAAACGTGTGCTACTACATACTGTTAATTTTATCGAATTAAAATGTTCCACAACACACAATATTTATGTCCCCCCCACACACATACACACATCTCGACTTGGTTAGTCGCAATATGGCATGAGGCAAGTCCCATGAAAGAGATATTATTCAAGACGGTTGCTTGGGCTAGATTTGTTTTGTCATTTTTTGTTAGTTACAATCAATGCAAGCTCCAGTCCTCACTCTTCTTGGGTATTCAGCAAATTCACATGATTCATGATTCTGGTCTGGTCACATGATACTGTCCAATCATACACACCTATTGACATGAAATAAAAGCATCATTAGACTTTTGAATTTTTTCAAAATTTGTGAATGTATTTAGTTGAAATTGTAGCGTTAAAAAAATTTAGGATTTTCATTACTTTGACCCTAGCAGGTCTTACTAAGATCTCCACAGATCTTACCAAGGGACCCAGTTTCAGGAGGAGGGGAGGGCATGAAATAAAATATTTCCTTTCACGTAATTATTTGAAATTCCATCAAAAGCTCCAATGAGAAATATTATATTAGAGTCCGCAGAAGTGCCTCAACACAACGTGGCATGGACTCGACTAATGTTTGAAGTAGTGCTGGAGGTAATTGACACCATGAATCCTGCAGGGCTGTTGATAAATCCGTAGGAGTAAGAGGGGGTGGAGATCTCTTCTGAACAGCACATTGTAAGGCATCCCAGATATGTTCAATAATGTTCATGTCTGGGGATTTAGGGGGGGCCAGCGGAAGTGTCTAAAGTCAGAAGAGTGTTCCTGGAGCCACTTTGTAGCAATTCTGGACGTGTGGCGTGTCGCATTGTCCTGCTGAAATTGTCCAAGTCCGTCGGAATGCACAATTGACATGAATGGGTGCAGGTGATCAGACAGGATGCTTACGTACCTGTCAGAGTCGTATCTAGACGTATCAGGGGTCCCATATCACGCTCAACTGCACACGCCCCATACCATCACAGAGCCTCCACCAGCTTGAACAGTCCCCTGTTGACATGTAGGGTCCATGGATTCATGAGGTTGTCTCCATACCCGTACACGTCCATCAGCTCGAAGCAATTGGAACCGAGACTCGTCAGACCAGGCAACGTGTTTCCAGTCCTCAACAGTCCAATGTCGGTGTTGTCTGACCCAGGCGAGGCGTAAAGCTCTGTGTCGTGCAGTCATCAAGGGTACACGAGTGGGCCTTTGGCTCCAAAAGCACATATCGATGATGTTTCATTGAATGGTTTGCACGCTGACACTTGTTGATGGTCTGTAAAGGATCAGGTCAAAATGTCCTTCTCCGCTGCTGTTGTTAATTTGTTATGTGGGAAATAGTCATGTTTAGGCCCCAGGGATCGCTCAGCTACCGGAAACCATCCAGAAGTTCCGCTGGTATACCGTCACGAGCCAGAAAGTCCGCTTAGTCCTACGGCCGTAGGGTGGGGTCTTGTGGTCGTTTGACGAGGACGGAACCAAGGTCGGGCGGCTGATGTTCCATCAAAATTTATTTCTCATGTAACATATGCTTGATAATTATTCAGTTTGGGGATTCTCCCGGGGAAGATATCACATCGTCTCGTTATAATGTTATTGCAATTTTACTTACCTGTTTCGGCGGTTGGCTGCAGACTTCCGCCGGAATAATTATTTTGTTTTTGTGTTTTTCAGTGTTTGACGTAACAGGCGTGATCGGAGAGCCTGGCCAGCTCGCCCGATTACGTTTAGCGTTGCCACTGAAATTTTGAAATATTTTTTTACTTTGTTTTGTATGCAAATTATTTTTGTGAAATGTTGAATTTTTATCAAGAGACAAAGTGTTGCCGGTGGACAAATGGTCCTAAAGTTAAAGCCGGTTTTCGATGTATAAAAGCGCCTCTCTCGATCTAACTAATTGCATTCATTCACCCATTCGTTCATTCAAGTATTCACCTCTTGCTTTGGCTACGTGAGTAGCTTGGTCTCGACTTTGGTCGTGGAATTTCAAAAGAATATGATCTAAATAACTACCATTCTTGTCCCCGGCGGGTCCGGTGAAAATGTTTTTATGAAAACTAAATAATCAATTAACGAGTCTTGCAGTTCAACCCATGACTAGTTACCCTCTGGCAGATGAAACCTTGAATGGTTTGGTTCGTGTCGAAACTTCTGGTCTAACACTATAGAAACGTCCAGTATCTCTACCTTCGATGTTCAACTGGCTGGGCTCCGATGGACTGTCATCGATGATTGCTGGGAGGTTTACCTGGAAACTGGTTGCTCACGACTTGCTCTGAAACTTGGGACACCGTTCTTCGGTTGGTTCCACGACGTGAACGGATCTACATCGCTATTGTAACTAGTGCACTTGCATCTCTTGGTCTGTGAGAAGAAACGTGATGTCCGGCTGAATGGACATGGACTTCTGTGGTGAGATCCACGCTTTTTTTATAACTGAAATTGATGTCAGAATAATTGACTTTAACACAAAAAATATTGTTTTAATGAACAAAGTCTAACTTAGTGTAAAATAACTATTAATGTAATAGAGCTTTTGAAGTGATACAAAACAACAAAAGAATATTTCCACAATAATGAAACTTAAGTATAATCGAATCCCTTTTTAACGAATACTGATATATTGTAAAATTTGTTTTAACGAACACTTTTCTAACACCCCAGAGACGCTTAGATAGGAACAATGCATAAACATGGAATTTCATTATAGCAAAGTGATTTCTGTGGTCTCATGGAGTTGGTTATAACAAGATTCAACTATACATGTATCGGTCATGTTTACAATTGTTAGTGAAATTACAAGGACGTGCAGAAATAGTTTTTAATATTTTAATATTTTTTTAAATTCCAGTAAGAAATTAGTGGGACAGAAATATGACATTTTTATTACCACCATTTTGCAATAGTGCAGCAATGCGTTACTTTATGCAAATCATTTTTTTACGTCACTGCATAACAAACTAATAAAATTATTCCCTCTTCACAAGTACCTCATCAGTAGAAAAAATGCCACGGGGTACAGTGCTGCAAAAAAGTGAGATTGGTGAAATTTTTGTATTGTACGGCACCAGTGTTTCTAAAACGTAATATAGGAAATAAAATTGGACGTTCTCAGTGTGCCTTCACAAATTTTTAAAACCATGGAATATCTGATTTTGTACAAAAACTGTCTGGCACATCCCATGCTTGTCTGTTCCATTAAAGCGTAATGTTTGTGCTCTAGCATTAAGGAGCAAAATGTCATACAGAAATATAAAATATGCTTTACAACTTTGGTGCTCACAGCGAACAATTTTTTGAGTTTTAAGTTCTTGAAGTAACATCAAATTCATGAAAATCAAGAAAAAACCTTCATTAACTTTGAAACACAAACAGGATCATTTGCCTCTCGCAAAACGTACCATGTCTTGAACTCATCAGTGGTATTCTGTTCTCCAATGGAAAAAAAATCTATCTTGATAGTCCAGATAGTTTCCATTCATATTGGCATGAGGTCTGAAACACTGTAATTAAGGAGCTGTAAAATTTGTAGTGGTTCAGTAATGGTTTGCGAGAGTATTTTCTGCCCAAAAAGACTGATGTAGTTTTTCTACTCTCAAGGATGAATTCAAAAAGCTAAGTACAACTTTGCATGGAGCAACTTGGTATATATAAAACAGTTTTGTGAACAAGATAATGCGCCAAATTCATGTGTCAGGTCACACAAAGCAGTGGTTCAAGCAAGAAAACATCAATGTTCTTTCATGACCAGCTCATTCTCTTGATCTCAACCCCATGGAAAACTTGTGTGGCATCATTTGCAGATCAGTATATGCAGGTAGGAGGAAATTTTCTTCCATCAAACATCTAAAAGCCGCCATGTCACAGGCTTGAAATGACGTCTCTTGTGGTACTCTCATTGATTTGGTTGAATCTATGCCAAATGGCATTTTTGCTTTGATTAGCAACAGAGGTGGTTGTACGAAATATTGGTTTTTGCTAAATTTATATGTAATTAGTTTGAATTTTATTTTACTTTACTGGTAGTGATTTTATTCTAGATTCTTACATTAACAATAATTTTTTTCTCAATTACTATTAATCAATCATCAGTTTTATCTATATATTTGGTGGCGTATGGTAATTATAGAGTCTCTGCATAATAAAATAGCCCATTCAATCAAATATTACGTGCTAAACACATTGATTCATTTGACCTGGGCTGAGGCTGCATAAGCTGATACAGGTTCTTTGAACATACAGCAGATGAATAATATTTATTATAGTGAAGGAGATAGACACCCCCTTAGCCCCCACCTAACTCAATTATGCTGCTTACACTTATTTTAATGAAGGAGAGGTGAAAGCTCTCTTCCTATCAACTGTGACTAAATGCTTAAATTTTTTTTAGGAAATTTTTTTTAGCTCAGACCTGTCAATTGATTCAGATGACAGTGAAATGGATGAATCATCAGCCAGTATTGCCTCAAATGAAAGAATATTCCTTGCTGCTGAAGAACTGGTGCAACTTCCTTCTTGTCCCTTCAACTTCAAGTATATAGCAACAACATATTCAGTTCCTAAAAAATTATGTGAGTTGAAAGTTTTGTTCTTTTTTTATTTTGAAAACTTGGTTTTCAAGTTGTAGTTTTTGTAAGTTTTAAGGTACATTCTTTTACGTTATAGACAATATACTGTCGCATTAAAAGCATAAGCATCCCTAACTATTGTATTACCTTCCCATAGTCATCAAATGTTGATTTTACCTAGTCCATTCTTTGGAATTTTTTTTGATTTCCCGTTTCCGAAATCCCAAGAATTTGGGAAAAATACTGTTGCAACACAGTAATACTTGCAATGGAATTTCAAAAAAATAAAAAAAATCAATGGGAAATTGTGAGGTTCAGGAGAAAAAAGGTTGGAAAAAGGCTGAAGAGAAACAGGAGTCGCGAGAGAGAAAAACGAGAACGATTTTTTTTTGAGACATTTGAAAAAGAGGGGTGTGAAAGTTTGTACCGAAGAGACAGGACGGTTTTGTTGGAGGTGTTGGATCATAAATGAAATATTGTTTTCTTCTTTTGGGAGTCTAGAATCCGGTTATTTGGTCCTGAAATCGTAGTAGAGGTATAGCCGAGGACCTACGACAAATAAGAAGTCGGGGAAAGTTTTACTGGCGCAGTCGGCAGGATAGGATCGTGGCTTCAACGACTTCAAGATTGTGAGCTGAATTAGAAGAAAAGCGTCCTAGCCATGGTGGAATCACCCCAGTTCGTATAAAAGGATAGCAGCAGTGTCGAGCTCCCAAGCTGTTTTTTTTTGTGAAGACAACCGGTGCTGAGAGGGGCAATCCTGCCTAGGGAAGAGAAGCAAGTGTTGTGTGGTGGTATCGAGATGATAAATAAATATGGCGTACTTGGCAAAAGGGAACAAGGAAGATCTAGAGACTATGGCCGCCAACATGGGGGTATAAGTCAGACCGGAGTTCAACTTAATGCAATTAGTGAGTACCATACAGGAAAGAACTGTACAACGAAGCAACATGCAGAGAGATGCTAAAAACGATCATAGGCAATAGGAAAGAGAGAGAAGAGATGGAGATGGAGGAGAGATAGAGAGATGGAGGAGAGATAGAGAGATGGAGGAGCGGCATAGAGAAAAGGAGATGGAACATGAACTCCAAAGACTGAGGATCGAGACAGGAGCAAGAAGAGAGGAGAATAATCAGACTGGGCGCTGCAGAACCCCCAGCCGGGATTTCCATAACATGATGCAAAACTTCAGGATGGAGGAAGACATAAGTCTGTTCCTGGTGCTGTTCGAGCGCCAAGCTCGTCGTGTGGCCCTGGCACGGGAAGGTTGGTTAGCTGAGCTCTTGGGACTTCTTCCCTACAAGATGAACCAGTTAATTGCCCGCGAACCGGAAGAGCAAGCACAGGACTATAACCAAGTTAAAGAATTATTATTGCAGAGATTCAAACTCACCCCAGAGAAGTTCCGACAGATTTTTTCTTTGCGCTACCAGAATCAAGAGGGCACCTGGAGAGACTTCTACCACGAACTGTGTACCTATTTTGATGGATGTATGGATGGCGGCTTTTGGGGTCACAACGTTTTAGCAACTAAGAGATTTAATCATCACCGATCAAAAGAAAAAACGCGTCCTGGCAGATTTTAAAGAACACTATCTGGACGAATGGAGTGATATGGTGACACCAAGTGAGCTATCGGAGAAACTAGATAGGTTTGATCATGTTAAGAGGACTCTGAAGACACCCTTCCCTAGTGACAGAACGAGAACCCCAAGACCGGTTCATCAAAATCCGAGATGGAAAGCCAGCGAAAACCGGAGGCTCCAGGGTGAGTCCTTTCCACCTAAAGTGACGATGGGTTTGAATACCAGAGAGAGAGCCGCAGTCACTTGTTATGCATGTGGAGCAGAAGGCCATATAGCAAGGTTTTGTCCTGCAAGAGGCCAGCAGGAGCCATTGAGTTGGGCCCAGGTGAACTCTGTCCAGACAGAAAAGGAGGACACGATTGAAGAAACCACAGTCCTAACAGCACATATCACGGTGCCGGCAGCTGGTGTTGGTGCGGACATTGACACACCTCAGACCGTGAGTTTGAAATGTGGTCAGAAGACAATAAGAGGCATAATAGATTCCGGGACCCAGATCTCAGTCATTAGATCGGATTTGGTTGAGATTGACGACAGTGAAGGCGAGGGGAGAATAAGGATCAAGTCCGCATTTGGCAAAAGTGAGATAGCCCCTCTGAAAATATGTATGATGAAGATCAGCGACAGAAAACACGGGTACGTGGCGATTACTTGCGCAGTGTCGAGTCGGTTGATAAATGAAATGTTAATATGTCCGACGGCATACGACGCACTCTTGGGAAATGTACTAGTTCTAAGTCCGATCAATGAGCTAAGCCGTAAGGACGGTGTGTGTACTTCATCTGCCGATGGCAAACAGAAGGCCAACAACGGCAATAACAGTGATTTTTGCATACCTAACAAAGAACTTGAAGAGAGGATCATATCCTAAGCCGAGAGCTACTTCACAGACTTCAACATCATGAAGAACAACTTCCTGCTGAAACAAATCTGGAGAAACAAGGAGGTCTACATCAGCCTGAGGTTGGTCTCCTCTTTCAAGAAGGTCAAGACCCTGACCAAGGACTGGAGGGTCGTCCGGTACTGTCTCAGGAACTCGAACAAACTCCAAGTCAACTTAGGAGGCACTAAAGTGCGGCAGATTGTGCTCGTACTGGCTTTCGAGACCAGATGCCCTAAACTGATCATGGTCTGCAACATGCCGTCCGAGGAAATGACACCAGAGTCAGTGTCGCAGTTTATATCAGAACACGGAGAAGTCGTTGACGTGGCAGTCGTCAATCGAGGATCTAAGATACCGGATGTCTGTACGAGCGATGTCTCTACGTCAACGGGAACAGGATGAAGAAGAAAGAAGACGTTCGCCCTTGTCGTCAAGTGGAAGACGAATCGGGACCCGCCCTCATTCGAGGGCAATTCCTCGCAGCTCAAAAAGATTAACTCGAAACGATACAACGATGGTCATGCTTTCAACAGGAGCAGATCGGCACCGAACCGGTTCTCGGCTAGACAGGAAACGTCCAAACAATCGGACTGGCGGTTGTTTTCGTGTCCATTTGCCAAAGGAATCAACAGAGCTACGAACCGGCAGTCAGAGACAGAGAAAACCAGAAGCCAACCGGCTGAATTTTCAATTGTCAACAATGGCGTGCCCAGGAATCAGGGCAGGGAAAGGTCATCCTTCTCTTATGCTGGTGGTGACCACCACCCCATGAACTCTTGGATGAACAAGCGGTATTTGCCATTCAAGGGTGGTATGGCCGCCGCCAAAGTAGCTGTTGCTGCACGATACAATGCTCGCCTACCGGATAGCGTCATGCGTTGGCCTGGGGGACCCGAAAGGATGATATGCAAGTTAATGCCGACGCCCTGTCATGGTAGCCGTGAAAAATTGAGTTATGCTCTTGAAGCATCATCATCCAGACCTGCCAACTCTCCCGATTTAGGCGGGAGACTCCAGATTTTCCATCCTTCCTCCCGCTCTCTGGATTTGTTAAAATTTTCCGGATTTTGGCAGAAAATTAGATTTTACGCAAGCTTTCATGTTGTCGTGGCGTCAATAATTACAGCCGTCGTTAGGGAAAACACCCATAAAGGACAGTCGTAGTCATTTCCATCGAAGAAAAAAAAGTCTGTGACCACATTTAAGCAACTGGCAAAGACGCGACTTTGTTTTCGTAGCATTTATCGGCAATCATTAATCAGGGGCATGACCTTGGTTGCCAAAATTCCTGTATAATTGTTATTGTATTCCATTAACAGCCGTGCAGTAAACACGTTTTTTCGTCCGCAGCTTTGTAATTTGAATTTTTTTAAATTGTTTCTTCTGATTAAACATCTTCAGAAAGAAAATATAAAACTTCATGCTATATACAGCTAAATATAAAGCTTTTAAGAATTCATATACCGAACATTATCAATCACTGATAGCATCCACGAAAGAAAACTTGTTTTATGAACAGTACGTAGATGTGATTTCTCTATTCTGCATGGATATTATGACATGGAATTATATTCTTCTCAGGGGCAATGCTGAACCTGCCTTGGGGGGGGGGAGAAATGTAACTTTTTCTTAATTGATTGAAATAAATTTTTTTTTTCGTAAAATTTCTTTATGAACTTTTTTTTTTGATCGAGTCTATGAGTGTTGGGGGGGGGGGGTCCCCCTCGGGAGAATCTCCGGATTTCTGGATTTCAAAAGTTGGCACGTCTGATCATCATTTAAAAATGATGGATGTGCTTTTCGATGATGGGACGTGTAAGGTTCAGGAGAAAAAGGCAGAGGAGAAACAGGAGTCGCGAGAGAGAAAAACGAAAATGATTTTTTTGAGACATTCGAAAAAGAGGGGGGTGTAAAAGTTTGTACCAAAGAGACAGAACGGTTTCGTTGGAGATGTTAGGTCATAAATGAAATAAAGTGGTTTTCTTCTTTTGAGAGTCTAGAACCCAGTTATTTCGTCCTGAAATCGTAGAGGTGCAGCCGAGAACCTACGACAGATAAGAAGTCGGGGAAAGTTTTACTGAAATACTTGTTTAAAAATTATTTTCTCTATCATTGCTTGGAAAAGAAAGATACATGGGAGAGTTAGAGGGGTTCCTATTTCCAATTCTAAAAACTGTACAAGCAGCTGTAAATAATGCAGATTAATTAGCAATGATTTACAATATACAGGTTGATTGCTAAAGTACTAATTTCAAAACTGTAAAAAAAGAACCATTGTCAGAATGACTTGAAAATTTACATAAATATTCCTGAAGCAATGGAATTTTAAATGGCAAAGGGGAAAAAATATTTAAAAATGTAAAATTAACGTAATCATCCAACATGTGGGAAATTTGCTTGCAGAATGGAAATGATAGCCAGTCAGGGTAAAATGATGATGCATGGCACGATTTCATAATTCATGGAGACATTACAAAAATGAAGTAATTGAACAAATGAAACTACAACTTATTTAAGAAATGTTAAATATGTTGCCCACTGTGTTCTGGCTATGAGGTAAAAGCACAAAAATGCTTGTTCAACAACAGATCAGAGTATGTCATGATGTGGATGTGCTTGAAATTCACCAGAGTTTGCAATTCGACACCTGCACATAACATTTTGGGGTATTCCTAAAGCCAAGAGTTGCAAGAGTTAAGGTCAGGTGAACTGAAGGCCAGGTGTCATGTCATCCTGTTATTGTCAAAATGGTTCTTCAGCAGCTGCTTTGCTGGTATTGCAATCTGCATCTTGATAAAAGTTGTACTATCCACAAACTGATGTTGTTGAAGCACCGAAATGTGGTTACACAAAATGGTATTACCCTGCTGGCCAAGTACAGCATCATCTACTTGCACATTTCGCACTACTTTTATTTTGTTTTCTTTTGCCAAAAAAATTTCCATTGCTTCAGGAATATCCATGCAAATTTTCAAGTCATTCTGGCCAGTAGCTCTTATTGTATAGTTTTGGAATCAAAACTCAAATTATAATCATTAGCTGATTATTTTTCTTAAATTTGTTACTACTGTACAGTAGAACCTTAATTAAATGGGCTTAATGGTGAAAGTATAAAAAAATTAGTGAATATTAAGACTGAGTAATATACAGTATCAGATGTGGTACTTCTTATGGGAAAGAGAATGAAAATGTCTGGGAGGTAATGTAACTACTAGTACACTGGTCTTTGTCCTTTAGGGACAGCTGGTGTCTTTATTGGATTTCAGGTCACACAAAGCAGTGGTTCAAGCAAGAAAACATCAATGTTCTTTCATGACCAGCTCATTCTCTTGATCTCAACCCCATGGAAAACTTGTGTGGCATCATTTGCAGATTGCTTGATCAGTATATGCAGGTAGGAGGAAATTTTCTTCCATCAAACATCTAAAAGCTGCCATGTCACAGGCTTGAAATGACGTCTCTTGTGGTACTCTCATTGATTT
The DNA here is from genome assembly GCF_987345545.1 of Pholcus phalangioides. Lineage (NCBI taxonomy): Eukaryota > Metazoa > Arthropoda > Arachnida > Araneae > Pholcidae > Pholcus > Pholcus phalangioides. Next base: position 54,297,407 of record NW_028301602.1, on the reverse strand, counting down.
GGTTGAATCTATGCCAAATGGCATTTTTGCTTTGATTAGCAACAGAGGTGGTTGTACGAAATATTGGTTTTTGCTAAATTTATATGTAATTAGTTTGAATTTTATTTTACTTTACTGGTAGTGATTTTATTCTAGATTCTTACATTAACAATAATTTTTTTTCTCAATTACTATTAATCAATCATCAGTTTTATCTATATATTTGGTGGCGTATGGTAATTATAGAGTCTCTGCATAATAAAATAGCCCATTCAATCAAATATTACGTGCTAAACACATTGATTCATTTGACCTGGGCTGAGGCTGCATAAGCTGATACAGGTTCTTTGAACATACAGCAGATGAATAATATTTATTATAGTGAAGGAGATAGACACCCCCTTAGCCCCCACCTAACTCAATTATGCTGCTTACACTTATTTTAATGAAGGAGAGGTGAAAGCTCTCTCCCCATCTACTATGACTAAATGTTTAAATTTTTTTAACATTAAGAAAGATAAATGGGAGAGGTAGAGGGGTTCCCTGTTTCCAATTCTAAAAACTGTACAAGCAGCCGTGCCTACTATAAAATCCTAATACTGAGAGAACTATACAAAGAGCCTGAAACATAAAAAAGTCCCTCTTCTATTTTATGACCCTGTTTGGGGAACACCGGCTGGGCCAGACTTATGAATTTTGCGGCCCAGTGCAAAAAAATTTGAGTTATGAACATAAATCTAGAAGGGAAAAAAATATTCAGAAAGAACTCATTTTATTAACCTCATTTTTTCAGGAACGTGTTGATAGTTGGGATTTTAATCAATAGAGCCTGAAAGTTTGGGTACCCAAAATGGGCAGGCAAAAAGGCACTAAAACTGGTCAAAATAGGCAGGCAAAAATGCACTAAAACTGGTCAAAATAGGCAGGCAAAAATGCACTAAAACTGGTCAATATAGGCAGGCAAAAATGCACTAAAACTGATCAAAATAGGCAGGCAAAAATGCACTAAAAATACCTAAAATGGACACTCAAAAAGGCATTTAGGATTTATGGAAGGAAGGAAAAATAATTAAAAACTAAGGTATTACACGGGTCCAAAAACTAACTGAAAACTTGGTTACACTTAATCTGTCTACTGTTTCAATTAGAGTTTATAATAAGTGCATTATTATCCCAATTCAATTGATTTCACACCCAAAATAAAGTATTTGAGGTCCCTCAGGGCATTTCCAGGGCCACCATTACCAGACGCAGAGCCTGAAAAGAAAGTGATCTGTGGGGCTCCTTTGAGTTACGAATTATTCTCGTTTATTTGATGTATGATTTGGAATAATCACTGCCATGTCTATAGTTGAAACATAGCTACCTTGTTCTGTTGTGGTAAAAATTTGCCGCCCCTCCGAATTTGCCACTCTGGGCTATAGCCCACTTAGCCCCCTGTACTATGGGTTGCTTTTGAAGTGGGATAGAACTACAGCATTTTTGCCGCGCATGACTTAGCAAGATCTTTGGGTTCTGATTGTTTACTGCCTTACCATTATTTCACACAATACTGGGTTTCACACAATATCCTTCTTTGGAGGAAGAGGCAAAAGGATAGAATGGGACATCTGGATTGCATATCAAGATATCTGTGGTGTTTGGTCAGAACATGATATCTCCAAAAAATGGCTTTTGATGTAAAAGTAAGTCTTGCTACTTATATCTTATTAAAAGTGAGATAAATGCACAAATATGTGCATACGGCTAAATAACATGCTGATGTATGATATTTTCATTTGTATTTGTGTATATATTTTTGATTTTTAAATGACAATGCTTATATCTCAAAAATGTGATTTTGGAGTTATGTTCTGACCAAATACCATATCGCTACTTTTGTGCATTGGCTGACATACTGTACAAGATATGCTGAAACCATTAGAGATTCATAGTTTTGCTATATGATGTACTAGCAGTGATGAATGTGTTAATGATGCAAGAAAACACCTGTTTACTCATAAAGGTATAGCAATTGACAAACTGCCTCCTTCACAAGATGCTCTCATTCAGCATATAAAGCCAGGCTGGTTACTGCTGGGCCCAAATGATGGTCATAACCCTAATGCTCCTGTCACCAGATAATTAGGGTTGAAAGAAGAAGGTGGATAGGAAATATCTTTGACAACCCTATCAGAGGCTTTGCAAGCATGCAGAGAACTCATACAATGTGGCTGCAAGAAAGCCTATATATACAGTATACCACTCTTTGTACTGAGTGATATTAGGAGGAAGGGAGGGTTATTAAAAATATGTTCATTTCTCATTTAAATCAGTATTCCATTTATTTATTGTATTTATCTATCAGTATTCTATGCAATACAGATGATGCAATATTAGTATTTCCATTAAATTATTCACCAAAATTTGTTATAAATAGAATATAAATAAATATATTATAAATAAAATATGGTATGTATTATTATCTACATCCACAAAATAACAATTACTTGCCATTGATTCAATAACTGTTATTTATTATCATCAAATAGCATTTAAAAGAAGCACATAAACAAAGAAGCCACCATTTTAAATGTCCCCCATTACTGCATAGGAAAACTCTGAGATAGCCTCATATCCAAAATTAAATCTTCATATGTGCAGTATATATGCCCCAAGATGTATGCTTCTTTCATTAAAGGCACAATTATTTCAATTTGAATTTTTATGACCTACAAACTGTCAAAATGTGCTCTATAAACAATGCATTTATGCCCTAATCTAAATTGTGATGTGGCCGTGTAAGGATGGCTCGCATAGTCTTCACTCCATTTTCCTTATAGCTCAGTGCTTTTAAATTGCATGATCTTTTATTAGAGTTTAAGAAAAGACTAATACGGAAAAGAGCATTACGGCACAAGGGAAGTGGATTAATGGCCGTATTCACCGTTGAGTTTCAGAACGCGATCTAGGTTCTAGACTGCGTTTCACCTCAAAATTGGTATTCACCGCCCCTGAATAGAGATCCAGGGACCAGTTTTTCGAGCCTGAAACTGAACCTCCGATTTCAGCGATCCAGCAGGGTGGATCGAGTTTCGGCGCATGCGCAGTGTTTGTTGCCGCAAACACAAGCATCTACGTAGTAATGCCGGCCGTGCTGAATTGTTTTTACGATGAGCCTGAATGAAATAGGGAATTTATTAATTATAAGGTGATGAATGACTGCGTTTAGGTATTAAATATATGTTAAATAATTATCCCCGTTCAATGAAAGCCGTCAACTACTTGAATCCATCAACAAGTGACGAAAGAAGGTGAGTAATGATACTTTTCTCTGATTTCCTTCAAATCTGAACTTTATTCGCTTAACAAAATGATCATTACTATCAAATAATGATAGTATTGTATGTGTAATTTACTCATGTATTGATATTAACTACACAAATTCGTCTTTATGGTACCTGAAGCAGGGCCGTAGTGAGTTCTCTTGATGCAAACTTTTTTTCTTGAGTGGGGGCCCTGAAAGTGTTATTATTATGCAAAATAGTGTACATTTTTGTGAGGGCCCCATTCTCTCGGCCCTTGGGAAGTGCTCCGGTTGCCCCAGCTTATTTACAGTCCTGATCTAAAGGTTAAAATGGTGGGGCATAGTGTCACACTTTTGAAGTTTTTTCCTCTCTGAAAATAATGAATCATTGGTCTGAAAAAAAGTCATGAATATCTCTCTTGAATTGCAGGAATAGTCACTTGTATACAGCTTCGAATTTTCTCAGCATGAATCTTAATTTCTTTTTAGAAAAAAATATTTCTCTAACCAGGACCATCTTAAGAGCATGATGCCCCCCCCCCCCCCCTGGACGAGTGATTTTTTTCAGGCCCTATCTGGTAAATCCTAGAAAATTTCAACCAGACGTCATTTTTGTGGGGGCCCCTTTTTCTCTTGAGGGTCCCCATACATTAAGAACTCAAAAAATGTACTCCTAGGCAAAAGGGACCATTATAGATAAATATATAGTACCATTTCATTTTAAAATACAAATAAATCATAACATTAATACTGTGTCCCCTATCTTCTTCTGTACATATTTTTCAGCAGAAATATATACATCATTTACAGTAGTGCATTTTAATTCCTAAACAATACAATATTCACCAACACTTTAAAATATAGATTTGTGCATGAAATGTTTCATCTCCAATATGAAAATATTTATATTGTCGCGTAGTTTTATTAGATATTCGTTACAGAGCAATTACAAACACAGTCACAATCCAACAAGAACACAAAAACATATATGAACATTCCATGAAAAATAATCAATCATAAAAAAAGACAAGAATAAAATATATCTTGTTAATGGCTAGTCTTGCAGTCGAGTTAATAATGATACTTGAATATCTGTCCTATTTTGAGTCTTGCCACATATCTCCCCTCTTCAAATGTTCAGCGTCTCGCTGTAACTGCTTAGAACGACTCCTCGTCAGAGGTCCATGAAGATTATGAATACTTGCTGAAAGTCGGTTTGCATTCGCTTGTGTACGGCTCTGCTTCTCTGGATGTGGATCTTCTTGTTGCTCTTTTGGGTCATGATACGGCTTCATCCGTAAAACATGAACAATATCCTTCAGTTGCCGCTTTCGGGACTTTTCCTCACACGGTTCTACTTCATATGTGACTTGTGATAGTTTTTTCACTACACGATAGGGTCCAAAGTAACGTCTAAGAAGCTTTTCTGATAAACCGAGTTTTCGGACCGGTGTAAAAATCCACACGAGATCACCTTTTTTGTATTGAACATCGCGATGAGCTTCGTCGTAACGGCTTTTATCTTTCGCCTGAGCTCTCGAGATATGCAATCTTGCAAGTTCTCGAGCTTCCTCTGCATTCTTTATTAATTTGGCCACATAGTCACTGGGAGTATGATCGGGATCATCCGGTAGTATGGCATCCAGTGGTGTCTCTACATCACGTCCATGAACGAGGAAGAATGGACTAAAGCCCGTCGTTTCCTGTTTTGCCGAGTTATAAGCATATGTGACGTATGGTAGTATGCAATCCCAATCTTTTTGTTCTGTGTTGACATACATAGATAACATATCTGCCAAAGTCTTGTTGAACCTTTCTGTTAGGCCATTGGTTTGCGGATGATATGCCGTAGTTAGTAGATGCGAAGTCTTACACAACTCATTTATTTCCCTTACAAGATTTGACAAAAATGATCGACCTCTGTCACTAATTATTTCTCTTGGTGATCCATGCTTTAGAATAACATCTTCAACTAGAAATTTTGCGATTTCCATTGCATCACCGCTTGGCAGAGCTTTCGTGATGGTGAATCGGGTGAGATAATCTGTACATACAATTATCCATCGGTTCCCTTGAGTTGTCAGCGGGAATCGTCCGAGCAGATCTATCCCTATTTTTCGGAATGGGGCATCAGCAGGTTTAATCGGTTGAAGATATCCTGGAGGTCGTTGTGATGGTGATTTTCTTCTTTGACATTCCTTGCAATGAGACACATAACGTCGTACAGTTCTATAAATTCCAGGCCAGTAGAACTTTCTACGTACTTTATCATAAGTCTTTGCCAAACCTAAATGGCCAGCTGTGGGTGCGTCATGAAGGATTTTCAGCACTTCCATTCGAAGATGTTTTGGCATGACCAAGAGCCATGGTTTTCCCAAAGGATCGTAGTTCTTCTTATACAAAATCCCATCTAGTATCTGGAAATTTCGGTAACTACCAATTTCTTCAAGCTTCTTTCGGATAACTTGTAACTGACAGTCCTTTAATTGTTCGTTTTTAAAATTCGAAATGGCATTGAGAAATGGGATGTCGTCAGCTATTTCTTCTTCTTTAGCTTCAAGTACTGGGTGCCTAGAAAGACAGTCAGCATCGCTGTGTTTCTTCCCACTTTTGAAAACAACCGTTACGTCATACTCTTGCAGACGTAATGCCCATCTCGCTAGTCGTCCAGAAGGATCCTTTAGATTGGCGAGCCAGCATAAAGAGTGGTGATCGGTTACGACTGTGAAAGGGCGTCCGAACAGGTATGGCCGAAACTTGTTTATGGCCCATACAACGGCCAAGCATTCCTTCTCGGTTGTTGAATAATTCTTTTCTGCTGTTGAAAGTGACCGAGAAGCGTATGCGATCGGCTTTTCATTTCTATCTTGAATCTGGACAAGAACTGCACCTACGCCATATCCACTTGCGTCCGTATGTATATGGGTTTCTGCTTCGGGCTTGTAGTAGCCAAGGACTGGGTGTTTCGTGAGACATGATTTCAATTGATCGAATGATGATTGTTGCTCCTCTTTCCAAATGAATTTTGCATTTTTCTTCAACAACCAATGCAATGGTGCAGCTATGACACAGAAATCCTTAATAAAGCGTCTGTAGTAGGAACAAATTCCTAATAATCCCCTCACGTCAGAAATGTTTTTTCTGATTGGAAATCTTTCGATGGCTTCTATCTTGGCTGGATCTGGATGAATTCCATCTTTATACACTAGGTGACCCAGAATCTTGAGTTTCTTCTGTCCGAAACAGCATTTCTTATGGTTTAAAGTTAATCCAGCTCTTTTTATACATTTCATTACCAGTCTCAAACGTGAAAGATGTTCTTCAAAAGTTGATCCATAAACTATTACGTCATCCAGATAACATAAGCAAATATGCCATTTCAGTCCTTTGAGTAAACTGTCCATCATTCTCTCGAATGTAGCGGGTGCGTTGCAGAGCCCAAAAGGCATGACTTTAAACTGGTAAAGACCATCGGGAGTAATAAATGCTGTTTTTTCCTTATCTTGCTCGTCTACTTGTATTTGCCAGTAGCCAGATTTTAGGTCCATAGAAGAATAGATTCCTGCCTCTGCGAAACTGTCTAATGCATCATCAATTCGCGGAAGAGGATATACATCCTTTTTGGTCATCTTATTCAGGCGACGGTAATCTACGCAAAAGCGCCATGTTCCATCTTTTTTCTTCACTAGCACTACTGGGGAAGACCAAGGACTCTCAGATGGTTCAATTATGTCCAGTTTTAGCATTTTATCGACTTCGTTTTGTATTATACGTCTTTCTGCTAGTGAAACTCTGTAAGGCTTCTGTTTTACGGGAAGAGCATTACCAGTGTTTATCTTGTGTTTCACACTTTTGGAAATCTTCACCGATTGGGTTTCAAAATCAAAAATGTTAATGAACTCTTTCAATAATTCTAAAATTTTTGCTCGTTCTCCGTCATCAAGATGAGGATCCACGAATTGCTCTAGTTTCTCTAATTTCTCTAATTTTTCTTGCATGTCTGTTACGACTTTATACTTATGCTTTTCTTCGTCTTCTGATCCAGTATCACAAGATAGAGAACACAATTGACAGTCGTCCAGCTCTGTGAGTTCAACTAAAGATCTTCCCTGGGGTATGAGTTGAGACTGTGATGAAATGTTTGATACCCTTACGTCCCCTCGACCATCTTCAAGCACGATGACAGATGCTGGCACACTCAGTTCTTTCTCTAGTTGAATTTCTTTTCTGCCAGTAACCATAACATTTCCACAGATTTCTTGACATTTGCTCACCACGGAAATTTTCCGGACAGAATTTCCAGGAATCATATGGTCTTCGGCAGCGTACAGATGAATCGCCTTTCCAGATTCAGGATTGTAGTAAGAAGCTTCACCAATTTGGATCTCACCCATGCCACAATCAATTATTGCATCTGTGGCTTTAAAGAAGTCCCAACCCAATATAAGATTATGGCTACACTGCGGGAATACCAAGAATTCGAATGGTTGTACATTTCCGTTAAAGTCCACTCTTAATACACATCGTCCAAGAGCTTCCACTAGCTTTCCACTGGCAGTACGAAGGATATTACCACGTTCAGCGAATAACGGTGTTTTCAACTTGCGACGTAAATGTTCTGTAACGATGGAATAGTCAGCACCTGAATCGACCAAAGCTTTCACATTATGTCCGTTTATCACGACAAATACATAATTTTCCATCAGTCTAGCCGCTGTATGCACTGGAGGATTTCCTTCAATTGCGGCCTCACCCCCGTAACAGGTCGCACAGCCTAGTTTTCCTCAGCGGATCGACTGGGCGAACGGCTTGGACGGCGACCTGGGGAGCGCGACTGTCGGCGAACTGCATTGCGTCTGGGGTATGGAGAGCTGCTTCTATAACGTCTGTCGTCGTCTCCACTCTCATGTCCATATTCGGCTACAAAATTAGAACCCAGTGTTTGAAACTGATTTGGTTCCATCCTTGATCGTCCAGAGTTGTAATTCAGTTGTTGATTTGACTCCCTCCTGGCTCTTATATCTGTGAGGTCACGTCTTCGATCGCGGCAATATCTGATCACGTGTCCAGCTCGACCACAATGGAAACAGACCGGTACATTTTCAGGTGTACGCCAAAGATCGGTTTTCCTCTCTACGATTGGAGTTGCCGGTTGTTCTGGACGTCTCGGTCTGGTTTTCCAGGAATTCCTCTTACCTCTTTCTACGGGCATCAAGGATTCGGTGTCGTCTCGGGTGAGAGGGGCTAGCGTGTCCTGGATCATGTTTTGTACCTCTTCCCGGATCATATCCTCCCGACATTCAGTTTCATCGTCTCGTGCAAGCGAAGCTATCTGAGGAATCACTCGTTGAATTTCTTCTTTGACAATGCGTCGGATCAATGTTGACAAACTCTCTGTGGTCGTCGAAGATACAGCCGTCACGTTTGGTAGCCTTTCATACTGTGGCTTGATTACACGACGTCTCCTCATAGTCTCGATCTGTCGACAAATAGATATGAACTTGTCTACTGTAGCTGCTTCTTTGTTTATCAGTACTTGGTAGAAATCCTCTGCGATCCCTTTCAGGAGATGGGAAATTTTCTGGTAATCTGTCATGGATGGATCAACTTGGCGGCATAATGAGAGAACATCTTGAATATAGGACTCAAACTTCTCACACGGACGCTGCGCCCTGGTTCTCAACAGGTCTTCCGATCGTCGCTTGATGTCCTCGGGCTGTCCGAATGTCTCTTTGAAGTCTCGCTGAAAAATTGTCCATCTTGTAATGAGATCTTCATTGTTCTCAAACCATTGCCTAGCAGTATCAGTCAAGTAAAACACAACATTAGCTAAGCGAATCGAGTCATCCCAACGATTGTAATTGGAGATCCTTTCATAATCTTTCAGCCACTTTTCGGGGTTTTGACCATCAGTACCGGAGAATATGCAGTGGTCGCGAGGCACTTGGTACATCGGATAAGCTGGGACATATGCATTGGGAGCAGGTTGAATAGATGGAGCTAACGACTCACCTTCCGGATTCTTGGACATAGCCATCGGGCACCGACGTCTTCTAAAAGAGTCAAGCAGTGATACGGGCTCAGAACCTAGCCCTTGCAGTCTACGGCTTCTTCTGATTGAGTTTTCCGTAATTTTGGATTACCCGGCGCCTCCACCAAATATGTCGCGTAGTTTTATTAGATATTCGTTACAGAGCAATTACAAACACAGTCACAATCCAACAAGAACACAAAAACATATATGAACATTCCATGAAAAATAATCAATCATAAAAAAAGACAAGAATAAAATATATCTTGTTAATGGCTAGTCTTGCAGTCGAGTTAATAATGATACTTGAATATCTGTCCTATTTTGAGTCTTGCCACAATATTAATGCCAAGCAAAATATATTACCTTTTTTTAGCTTTTGCCTCTTGGCAGGAATATATTTATTACATGATATTTTGCTGCTGTGTGTTGAACATGATATTTCCCTTCTATATTCAGTCAATCTCACTTATAACATTCCCACGTATAATATTTTTCTGCTTAGTACTCGAATTAATTTTTATTAAGATTTCCTGTGTAAAGCATTTTTCATGGTAATTTTTTGAGGAAAAAAAAACTTTATAAGCAGAATCCACAGTATTTGCAAAAATGAAAACACATGCACAACAAAAAATATTTTCTGTGGTGCATTCTCATTATTCAAAATCATATAATTATCAGTTCATTTCATTCTATTTGTGCATCAATATTTTGCATGTAAATATCAGTTCATTGGGTTATTATTTACAGTTAAATCTCACTACAATGATACTTCATATAAAAATAAATCCCTCTACATCGATATTTTAAAAGTCTTGTTTGGAAATTCCTATAGTATAATGTTAAACTGCTGCCACTCGATTAGAGATGCGAGATGAGAATATTCTCCTGGATGTAAAAATTGTAGAATAATCGAGAATATTAATTTCTCTTTTAAATAATGATTTTTTTTACTAGTTTTGTTTATATTATGAAATATAAATCAGTTTTCATTGCCTGAAATATTTAAAACAGCAATTTTTGGCATAATCACCCCCCCCCCCCCCCCAATGACAACTTTTAGTTCGAGAATATTCTCTTGGTCATGATGAAAGGTTTCAAGTTCGGTTATGAAGATTGTAGAAATCTTAAGATATTATATATATATTTTTTAAACCTTAAAAAATTATTTTGAAGTTAGGTAAATTTTCAGAAATAAGTTCAAAATAAAAAAATAAAACCAAAATTGATAGAGGAAGCTATTCCTATATAATCACCTTCATTCCAAGAAGATACAGAACTGTTGTTTTCTTCATACACTTAAATTCTGTATCATTCATATTTCTTTGTAAGTTGTGCAATTCAGCCATGTTTGTTTCATTTTCTTACTTTTTAACTTTAATATTTGGGCTACAAACTTCATTATTTTCCCGTCTTTTTGACGATAAGAGAGATGGGAGACAGAATATTCTCTCAAAGGACTATCATTATAAAATACCAGAGAATATTCTTATAGAAAATAATAAGAATTATTCTCAAATTATTTATAGAGATTATTTGTTATAATACGTTATTACACATATTCTTCAGAATACTCTTGAAGGACTACTATTATAAATAACTGAAGAATATTCTCTGGATGAACTATAACTTGAGAATAATTCTTATTTTTGATAAGAATATTCCTCAGTAATTTATAAAAGTAGTCTTTCCAGAGAATATTCTCTAGGATATTATATATAATTATATATTAAAATAACTGAAGAATATTCTCTATGATATTATGTATAATTATATTAAAATAACTGGAGAATATTCTCATTAAGAATAATAAGAATATTCTCAAGTTATTTACAATAGTAGTCCTTCCAGAAAATATTCTCGAATATTCTCCTTCGTGACAATATTCTCAAGAATTTTACATCTCTACTCTTATTACAACAGCAATCCCTCTACAATGATATTTTTTCTTGATTTGCAGAATATCATTTTATCGAGATTTTAGTGTGTCATCATACTTTTCGTGCTCAAAACACCAATTCAAAAATTCATGAAATTACTTTTTGGAACCTTATTTATGTGCAGTTCATGCCAGCATTGGGCAATGATTGAGTGAAATTTATAATATTTAAGTAATCTATCATTACATAACTCATACCACGTGATTGCTGATTACATGTGCTTTATTCGTATTATGCAGTATGATTCCAGTATACTTGAAATCATAACGCATGAGTATAATTTGCTTCATTCTTGAGGGAAATTTTTTTTTCATGAAACCTATGTTTAATTTTTCAGATGAAACAAGTATTTGGGAGCAAAAGTAGAGTGAAAGCATATATTTATAATAAAATGTGGCCACTGAAGACGAGCTGACTCCATCACGGAAGAAAATCGCAATATTTATTTACTATGTGTGTTTGTGTTATACGTACCATTATTTTTTAACAATCTCAAATACTTCCATATAAATATGAATGAATTATTTTTTGATAATTGATTTGTCGTTATTTCTTAAGTAAGAAAAATGTTAGCCTTTTTTTTAACATAGTTTGAATTTTGCCTTGATTATGTCCAAGTTGCAGTGTAAATTTTGAAAGTAATGAATTATTAGATTATTGTGATTATCATGTAAATATATACAGTATATATTTAAAAAAAATCCAGATTAACTATTAGCACTAAAAAATTTTTTTTGTTAATCAAATTTACTGAATTTTGTACTTATTAATTTTATTGTGTAGTGTTTACAAAATTGCGATCTCAGGTACAAAACAATCTTAATTTAAAAAATATTCAGATAAAAATTTTTTGAAAAATTTCCAAATTTATTAGTATTTTTTAAAATATAAATTTTACTCAATTGCGACCGTCCTTTTTTTCCTTCATTTCATTCACGATTAATATAATTTGTATGTGAGGATAAATACTTTTTTTTTTCAAAGCAATGAAAATCGCATAGGCTGATTATACGTGGGAAAATACAATATATGCTATATAAATTATTTGCTAACGATAAATATAATTTATCTAATCTGAGAATATTAGCAATTCTGTAGCGAAATGAAAAACCATTATTATAGATACATCGGGAGTAGGAAAGAAAAATGTAGCTTGAATAAAATGGAATTTCCATTAAAAAGGGGATGATAACCATGTTTTGCTTATCGAAAAAATATTGTTGAAAAACATAAACAACAAAAATCCTACCGTTGAGTTTTCTACTTCATTAGAAGATCAAAAACCCTACTTCATCCTTCATCTAATCAGCATCAGATCTACACTCGCCAAGCTAATATACGCCAAATACTCGCCAACTGAACCGAGTTTCACTTGATACTCACTTGGTCTGTTCAGATCGGGACACATTAGACCAAAAACTTGAAACCATCAGAGCGATTGCGAAAGACTGCATTCAATACTAACATCATTGATGAAATGAGTAGAAAATTCCTGAAACCAACAAGAGAAACAACTTTAGAAAATATCACAGAGACGACACAAAGAAAGTGTAGTTGTAGTAGTACTTATGATCCAATGGTCTCACTCAAGATCAAACCGATTCTCAAAATGTTTAATCTAACAACCATAGATGTGGCTACTAAAAACTTGGGTTTAAGCCCCGTAAAGATTCTATACCATAGAATAAAAAGGGGCATATATTACATTCCATGTGGTGATTGCCCTCTTGGTTATGTAGGGCAGACAAGGAGACCCATAAAAACGAAATTAAATGAGCACTTTTGCTATGTTAAGAATCAGGAATGTGAAAAAAAAATTGACTATAGCACATTGAGGTCGCTGCTGGGAGGAGTGTGAATAGATTGGCCATATGCCCCGTATTTTGTTCTGTATTCTCCGGGACAGCCCCCATTTTTTTCTCCATCCCAATTTTTCCCGTTAGTTGAATTTTTCTTGAATTTGTCATTTAATCAAAAACGTTGATACAGGTAAATTTTCATTATTGAATGAAGTGATTGAATGCAGTATATTATCAAGAATTATATACTGCATAATTCTTGAATATCAGAAGTTACGAAAATTTCATGAATTATAATATTGGGGACAATATTGTATATTTTGCTTGGGGGGAATCACCCCCCCCCCCCTATAGATCCGTGTCTGCGCTCACTGTTGGCAAGAAGACCATACATTTAAATTTCAAATCCACAGCTGATTTAGATTTCTACAAGGGCATATATATTCAAGCCTTCAGAAATATATTAGTAAATGATGATGAACCAACACCACACAGCGCTATGGCTCATTACGAGTGGGAACTCTAAGAAAATTCAAATAGCCCATAGGCGTAAACTTAGTGAAAATGTTGGGATGGGGGGGCTCAGGATCAAATAATGGTACCTCGTTTATACGATGCGTCGTATAAATGCGAAAATTGTATAACTGGATCTTTTTTCGAAAATTACCCCCTCCCCCTTTTTTTTTTAACGGATGTTTCCGAAAAAAAAAAATTGTAAGAAAATCTGTCGTTTTGATTCAAAGTCTTATGATGGAGAAGAAATATTATACTATCATAACATTACTGCTGCTAAAGTCTCGAGCAATTTTATGGTATTCATTTCAAGATTTAACAAATTTTTTTTTTTTTTTTCAACCTTATGTAAATCGTCCTATACTTGTTTGTTTTGCTTTTTATATCTAAGCAAAAAGGGGTCATTCAAGTATTACATCAGCATCGGGGGGGAGGGGGGTTTGAAGGTTACTTACGTCATCAACCACCCCTTTTTGAAAATATGAAATATTCTAAGCTGCTGACGAAATTTTGCTGACGGGGGGAGGGGGGGGTGTGTCAGTGTTTTTCTGACTTTTGCTGACGGGGGGGGGAAGGAAGGGGGTCAAAAATGGCTGAAAGTCTGCTTACGTAATACTTGAATGGCCCCAAAGTAAATGATGCATCGAGTTCGGTTGTTAAAAAAAGATTTTTCTCTTAAAGAAAGAGAACTAATAGTGTACACGTTTGCTATCAGCAGGGCCGGAACTAGGGGGGGGGGGCAGATGAGGCAACTGCCCCGGCGGAAAAAATTTAGGGGCGGCAGTTTTAGGTTTTGAACAGAGTACACCGTTAAAAATATCGAATGTGGGGGCGGCAAAATCCTAGTTACTGCCTGGCTATCAGCATACCATAGTCCATTCAATAATTATTTCAGTACTTGTCAAAAGCCATTGAACCAGTCAATCATCTTAAATTTTACGGCTTTTTCAGTAAAAAATATGCATGAGAAAAAAACTACAGTCGATCCTGCTTAGTTTTTCCGCTTACAACGTTTTTTCATGATGTGTTTTTTAAAACCGGGAAACACTGTATTTCAGTGACACGCTTTCACCAATTGAAAAATTATGTGATTCGATTGATAGAAATGGTGTTATCCAAAGACTTGGGAGTTCGAATCGAAGTGAAAATGTCGATTAATTAAAGTGCATACAGGCAGGGCCCTGGGTGAAGCAGGAATTAGGAGGCTCTTGCGACAAGAGTCCCTCAAAGCAGAATATGCCGAAGTCCGCGACGTAGAACAATCAGTGCTATTGCAGAACAATCAGAAAGAATTTTAACAAAAATATAGAAAACACTATTATGGGAACTGTAGAACATTTCCAGTCAGTCGAGGGATCATTGCAGAACAATGCAAAACATTCTGCTTTAGGGCAAGAGTCAAAGATGTTAATTGGTCAGTGAATGTATGTTGTTTGAATTTTGGGGGCTCAAAGTTATAAAGGCTTCATTTGCCCATGCAGAAATTAGGCCCTGTATACGGGGATAATGTATAGAAATCTATAGCTACTGAAGGAAAACGTCGTACAAATGAGTAAGGTCAGAAACGTAATGGGGAGACGAATAGAAAGGGTTCCATTACATTTTCCTAAATGCAGTAAAATCTCCACAAATGATCACCTGTACTCAAACACAAATATGCATAAGTGGTCGCCTCTATTCGGCGAAAATTTCTGTGGCTAAGCGCCCTGTAGGCTCCTCTTTTATTCATTTATCAAATTTACTGATTTATTTTATTTTCTTCGAGTGACTGTGGAGCCCCCGGGAAGTGCACACTGACCACCTGTTGAGAACCACTGCTTCGGTGAAAAGTTTCGCAAACTTCTTGTTTCATAGACCTTTCTTTAAAATAAAATTTCTTTCTCATCTCTCCCAACTCAATCCCACCCATAGGATAATATAATAAACCCATAGCTTCTACCGACCCTCAGGACTATTACACACTTTGGAAAGCACTTTAGCGGCCATTCCTGGTTATTATACAACTTAATTTAATGAAAGGTCACCCAGCGGGAGACGGGAAATTGGCCTTTTATTTTTGATTTTTTTGCACTATTTATAAATTTTTTATGATCAGTCCTGTTTGTTGCATTTACATATTTTAACCTCTTTTTAATAATTTTTCAAATTAATATTGCTCATGATACAATTAAAGTTCGTTATAACGACAGCTCATAACCACGAGAAAATTTTTCGTTCTAACGTACTTCTCATTACAAACGAATTTTCACTTTTTAGTCTGTAAGGACATAAAACTACTGTAAACTGCTGCTTTATCTGCATTGGAACGTCTTTGAGATCATTTCGTGCTAATATTAACGAATGAACAGTGCTCTTGTCATGAAATTGATTTTTGATCTCAAATCTGTTGATTTTCTTATAAGACGGATCTGTCAACATTTTAAATCGAATCGGAAATTCGACATTTTAAAATAGTTTGGTGTTTGGCTGCTCAACTCCAAGGAACTTCTAACTACAATGGGCCATACCCGAAGCCTGGGTGCTTTGCTTGTTTCTTTTTCTTTTTTTTCAAGTAAAAAAGTGAAATTTCTCAGGAGAAAAATCCGCCCATTTTTGACATTATTCATGTATGCACTTGTGTGCACGTGTAGTTTGCTTCTTTTTTCGAGTAACTTTTTCTTCCTATTAGTGAGCAGCTACAGTACTAATAAATAGAAATTCCTAAATAAAATGCATGTAGAAATCATTTGCATGAGAATGTTTTTGCAAATCAATATGCCCCTAGACAAATAGAAAAGGTGCATTTAAAAACGTATTTGCGTTTTTTGCGTGGTTATATTTTTTCTTTAACATATATTTTCTCAGTTTTAGTTCATATTTTGCCATTTTTAAGTGGAAAATTTGGACTAATTACAACGTTCATTTCATGGATTGCTACCAAAGTGAATGGGACAGGGGCGTAGCCAGAAAGTTCGTTCGGGGGGGGGGATCAAAGTGATAGAACAATAGATTTGGCCATCTTTTTCCCTTTTTTCGGCCATTTTCTCACATTTCGGGGGACCAGATCCTAAAGTCTTCCCCCTCTCTACGCCCATGT
Organism: Pholcus phalangioides; assembly: GCF_987345545.1. Taxonomy (NCBI): domain Eukaryota; kingdom Metazoa; phylum Arthropoda; class Arachnida; order Araneae; family Pholcidae; genus Pholcus; species Pholcus phalangioides. The sequence goes on along the minus strand of NW_028301602.1, from coordinate 54,280,783 downwards.
AATGGGACTGCCCCTGAGCAGGAGCGTACCCAAGAAAACCAATCTATGGGGGGAGGGCACGGAATTTCTTTCCGAGAATTTTTGAGTTTGTGCCAATTTTCCAAAAATATTTAATTAACAAAAATTTATTTGATTGTTGGGGTCCAAGTAAAAATATACTTTCATTCTATTTCTCTCTCATTGAAAGGAGCACAACTCTGGTCTATCGCCATAGGCAATTTATTCAGATCTAGTCATGCTGTAAATGTGAGTATGTCCTCCCAGAATCCCCTGGGTCCCCCCAGATCTCACGAATCCCGAAATCCCTGGGCGGGGTCATGAAAATGATTATATACAGAACAGTATATACATCTTTATTTATTCCGGGGTAGGGCAAATCCCAGGCGCCACGTCACTATGGTGACTGGAAAATCTGTATTGGCGCATAAAATTTTGTATATGTGATTGCTAAATCAGAATCTAGGGATGGCTCAAAATTTTCCGATTTCATAATTCTTCCAACATGAAAAGGAGCAGAGCAGCAACTAGAGAGAGCAGGCGGGTCTGGCGCTCCGGACACTGGGCTAAAATGGGAGTCGAATTCACCCTTTAACTGCTTCTTCTACATGCAATTTCGGCTTGCCCCATGTGACAAAGTATCTAGTTGCTGCCCTGGTAAGGGGTCATCAATTCTCAGAAAGGTTGAAAAAAGATTATTTAAGACACTTTTTTCTCGTGAAAAACCATGCCTGGCTTCTACGGAATTTGGCTGGTGCCTAAATTTTTTTCTGATTTGTCAAGCCCTGTATTTATTTATATTTTACGATACAGTGTATATATTTCCCTCAAAATCAAATTACATTTCACTTATTTAAGATTTATTTTACTCTCATATATTTTGTCATATAGGGGAACCTGGGGCAGAACGGGGCAAATAACATAATTTTCTGTTTTTGAAAAAAAATATATTCTTTTGTTTTCTTACACTATCATTATATTTTTGTGATTATTAAATTATGATGTGTTCATAGAAACATTTGCAGCTCTCTTAACTAACCCATTTGTATTTTTTTTAAAGCATATTTTCAACCTGGTACCCCGTTCTACCGCGGGTTCCCCTATATCAGGTTATAAATTAGAAAAAAAAATTTTTTTTTAATTGCATAAATTTCTTAATAAAAACTCGATTTAAATATTGTTACTGTCCCAAGTTCGCAAGCCAAATGGAGTTTAAGTTTTTCTTAAATAAATTTTAAATATGATTGAGAAAATGAAACGTGGTAAATTTTATTAATTTATTGATATGTCTACAGAAAAAACATTCTTTTACTACGCTTTATTGATTATAATTGGCCGCTGTGGTGGTCGAGTGGTTATAGTGACGGACTCGCGATGTGAGGATCCTTGGTTCGAACCCCACAGTGGTGGTCGGCTGAAGTTGGTTTTCTGTGGTTCCCAACTTCAAGGCGCAAATGCGAGCCGATCTCCCCGTTAAAAAGTCTCGCCACAGAGAGCAACAGTCCTACAACGGTAAATCATTCAACCATAACACTTCACTCATAGTTAGAAAAACTGGTGGCAGATGGCAGCACTACACATAACAAGCATTACAGAGAAACAAAAACTTCGTCAGGTTTCATTACACATTCCCGCATGTACCGATTCGTTGGGGGTTCCGCGGAGGCGGAGGGGGGGTTGCATGTGTGGTGTAGCAGTAGTAGGTAGGGCCTCCAAAAAATGGCTCGGGGATCCATGATGTTCTTAAGTCAGCCACCTCGTTGGGCAATTTGCCTGTTGTGGCGTTGTATTTGTATTTGTATAAGTATATTAGGTGTATTAGAGGGCTGCAAAATACTGTATCTAGATTGTTTTTGAAGATTCTGAATACATTATCATTGAAGAAAATGCTTAAAATGTATGAATTTATCAAAAATGTGTAACTTTAATATTGCTTACTTTTTCTGTCAGGAAACTGCGGAATCACGAGGAATTTTAATTTTTTTCGTTTTTTCTTGTAATACAACATGTTCTACTAACAGAAGGTTATACTGTACATGCACAACCGAATGTGGTCCACACAAACCATAAAATACTGTGGAATTGCCTATCTCAACATTTGTGGGGGGGGGGGGGAGAGGTTTTCAGGGAAAAACAAGAATTTTACTTCAAGTGGCTCCAAACAAAACTATTCTCCACGTCTATAGCAGATTTCTTCACCACCGTAATTTCTTTATATTCCAATTAGGATCATCTATGTCGGCATCCCTGTTTCACTGATGGCCATCCATTAAGCACAAAAGCTTTTAAAGCCTTGACCGGCGGCGTCAAGAAGAATGTAGTTTCCGGGATCAGCAGGGGTCCGCATATTATGGACGGATGCCTCCAGGTGACATATTCCCCCACATAAGCGACACGCTATACACTCCCCATCCTTCTAATTAGGAAACGGTGCTTGTATTCAGAAAATCTGCGTTGAAGCAGCCGAAACTGAATCCTATTGAAATGCTCATTGTCAGCTGCGGAAGGTGAGGCCCCCTTTATCATGAAAAGAAAAAAAAAAGGAATAAAAATATTTTCAAAAGTTTGGAAGCATTTCGGAAACTGGTTTCTCTTCCTGCTTTCTTTCTCCCGAAAATTTTCTTACTCTGTACCCCCCCCCCCCAAGGGTGGAATTAACAGGGTTTCAGCCCTGGGGCCACGGGCGTAGCGAGCCTTCTCGGGGCCCCGGTGCATAGTTCATGGGGGCCTCCCTTGAAAGGGTTATACTCAAAAAAGGGGGAGTTTATCCCCTCTTTTCTCCTCATTTTGCAGAATAAGAAACTGTCAAAGATTTTAAGAAAAGTGCAAAATAAGTGTAATTTTTTTTTTGTTGGGGGCCACCCATTTGGCTCAGGTTCCTGGAGCATTATCCCGGTTGCCTCAGCCTAGTTTCGAGCCTAGGACAGTTACCATCATTTTTAGTTTTTCATGCTATGAATCCATTATAGTGAACCCATTACCTGTGAAATGTCTGGCTTCGGGGCCCACCAAAGATCCCTTCTTCAGTATGTGGGAGTCCATGGCTCTGCTTATAGCCCCCCCCCCTGCCGGTAAACACGCCACTGGATGCCTCCACGGACGGGCTGTAACTAGGAGTGAAGATCATTTTATTGTCGTGGGGGGAGGGGGAAGCGTCAAAATGCCTCCTGGAGATCGACTGAGATGCCGCAAGATATTTAAAATTTCTAACAGTGCTGCAAACGTAAACAGGGTATGTAAAACTCGCCCCTCTTTGCGGTCACCGCGGGACAAAAATAAATTCGTCCGTAAAAAAGAATTGACCGGGAAAGGAGGAACCCTATTAAAACCTTGAGAATAATCAGAAACACACTGTACTGACGTGACGTTATCATTCCGAGTCTAGGTGTGGAAAACGTATCCATGCGATTTTTTTTGGGGGGGGGGTCAGATCCGCAACTAGGGGGGGGGAGCAGGTGGGTCTCGTGCCCGGGCGCTGGACCAGAGGGGCGCAAATTTTATTCTCAAACCTCTCCTTCAACATTACAAGGGAGCGCCAAAATGCGCACTTGCCCTGGGTTACCAAGCATCTAGTTGCGGCCCGGGGGGGGGGGGGGGGATTGAGCCAGATCTACAAAATTAATGGGGGGGGTCTCGATCCCATTGGCCCAATGCAAGTTCACTCACGCTTACGACAGATTCCAAGCACTTCCCTGTGAAAAATCGGGGTCCTCGCGAAAGATTTCAGTCCAAAAGCCCGGTCCAAGGGAGACCGGATCATTTTGTTTGTGGCTCGTGGAGGGAGGGAACTTGTGTAATTTTTTCACCCTCTCCAATAAAAAAAACAATCGAAACGATATTTTTCGTTCCCCCCCCCCCCCCCCAGAATTAGCAGCCCCACAAGATTTCCGCCCGTGAAAACTGCCTTCTTCCCTAGTTCCAGCCCTGGTGTTGGAGTACCGGATACAGGGCTTGGGGGGGGGGGCGGATTCAAGTGCCCAGGGTGCCGGACCAGAGGAGGGGGGGGCGCAAATTTCACCCATTAACCTCTCTCTCTTCAACATTACTTGAAATACTTTATTTAAAATTTCTAAGAGTGCAGCTAACGTAAATGGTTTGGGAATCCCTGATTTGTAAGGAGGAAATTTCATATTCTTAGTATTAGAATGCAATGGTACCCTGCTCAGGGGCTTTGAAATTTTCCATTCATTTTTTTCTTCTTTTTTTTTGTGTTAATTTTATTTTACTATTATGTGTTTGATTCCTCATCAAAGGCACCGGAACCTAGGAGCGGAGGATATTTGAGCCCCGACCCCCAATAAATTTTGTGAGGTGTCTGGCACACCCCCCCCCCCCCCCGAATAATTGTTAGAAAAACAATGCAGTGCGTTCTCTGTTTCCTGTGTATGCGCTTAAGCCCCGTATACACGGGACGACCAGCAACTTTCAGCGCTCTCTCCCCACCCAATGTTAATTTCTTCGTGTCAGCGCCTCTGTTGTGAAGGCTCGAAATATCAGGCCTTCGAACTTCTTAATAAGCTCAATCGTTTTTTTTTTTTGGTTTTTTTTTTTTTTCACTCTTTACCTCCTCCCACTTTTTTTCATTTTGTGTGTTGTCTCGTCCCCATCCCCAATGGTCACACTCAACAAAAGAAGGAAGAGATGCTCTTGAGTTTACAGACAGTGCAAGCAAGAGAAAGGATCCCCCCACCCCCAAGTTATCTCCACAGGTGCCTTCAGGCAGCACTCTGGAAGGATGCAATTTAGGATGAATGGATGCCGGGTGATTGGAAGATAAGACTACTATTGTCACAGAACAAGTGTGTTGAGATTCTGGAGAAAAGCAAAAAAATAAAATTTCAAGCAGATAGATTTCTACTATTTTGAGAAATTTTTTGTCAAAAAGTTTTTTCTTAGCCAAGTGTGAGAAACAATATCCACTCAAATTTTTGGGGAGGGGGCCAAGCCGGCTCTTCTAAAATGTTGGGGGGGGGGGCTCGGGCCCATGGGCCAGATACAAGTTTACGCCCATGAAATAGCCCATTCAGGTAGCTCCATTTCGCAAGCATCCAATCAGGGCACTGCATTAGTCTTACACACAGGCTCACAGCTTCATTCTGACCATGACATTTGGAGTCAACAAACATAGTTTTTACCACTGAAGCATCTGAGAATTGTGATTTGATATTCAATCAAAGTGGGATCCTTGGTCAGCATGATAATTGGTTAAATATCTTTTCCTTTGAAAATGATACTTCATTGTATGTTGAAATGCATTAGGAGTTTGTGTATTTTTCACATATTTTCCTTATTTATTGGTTACTTCTTAATATGGAATGTCTGTTGTCAGGGCTGTAGCTAGCCATTCCTGTGCCCTGTGCAAGAATTTGAATTTGGGCCCCCCCTCCTCCCCAAGTGGGCCCTGTGCGGGTGCACCTGCCTAGTTGTGACTCTGTCTGTTGTGTAGCAGAATGAGCCATGATAGGATAGTGCAGCTTGAGACATTCCACTAAGGAAACAAAAATGAAGTATCTATTATAAATAATGTTTCCAGAACTGGTTTAACATTAATATAACTGATTATTTATTACTTTAAATGCGGAGATAGATAATCTAAGCACTGGCGTGAAAATGCACGAATAGCTTACTTGCTGGAGACACAAAAACTTGTGTTGTGTTTACAAAAGCACCGTTGCCACTATATGATAGCAAAATAACATCTTTAGGTTTTGGCCTTTTAAATGGCTAAGTATATTTATTACAGTTCAGTAGCAACACATGTTAATGTGTTCCAAACAAGAGTTTTTAATAGTTTCTATTGTCAAATTTTTTTATTGATCTCATTTTTCCCCCTATTTCATGTAGACTCAGATGATTTCCGCTATAGAAAAATCTCGTAGCCGGTCAATTTGTCGCGCTCAACTCGTCGCGCATCAATTTGTCGCAGAGCCATTTCGTCGCGGTACAAATTCGTCGCAGAGCCAATTCGTCGCAGTGCCAATTCGTCGCGGTACAAATTCGTCGCAGAGCCAATTCGTCGCGGTACAAATTCGTCGCAGTGACAATTTGTCGTGTAACCAATTCGTCGGGACGTCAATTTATCGCAGAGTCAACTCGTCACGCGATCTGTATGTAGGTTTTTTGTCTCATACGTGAAAAAATAAACATGAAGAAAAGTTTTTTTCCATCAAGAAATGCACACAGTTTACTAAATTTTTTTTTTTTGTCATTTCGAAAAAAATCATCGAAATTAAAATTACAATTGATATTAATGTTTTATTATTCAATTATTGTAAATGTTAAAAAAATCATTTTTTCTATGATAAAATTTTAAAATTCTGTAAAAAAATGTCGGTGTTTATGATATTCCCCAAATTACAGTACAGCGGAGGCTGTCTTTAAGTGTAAACTTGTATCTGTCCCATGTGGAATCGAGACTCCCACCAACATTAACCACTACAGTATCTCCACAAGAACCTGAAATAATTAATAATTTAATTTAATTAATATTTCATTTTCACCGGATAAGCCACACTTGTCGCTTTCTCTCGAGATTTCCATTACTCGTAGCGAGGGGAGTTGGGGCGCACACCGAGATGATAAATTGCGATCACATACATTTGCAAAATTTAATTTGCACCGGATAAGTTGCTCAAGTTAAAAACTCAAAAAATCCAACCAATAAAGTTCATAGGTTACATTCGAGCAAATGCAACCGATAATCTTATTGGTTGAATTTTTCAAGTTTTATAAAAGGACTTTTAGAACACTTTCATAGTGTAATGCTGGCCTTAGATATATTGTCGGTAAAAAATTCCTCAAAGATGTATTCTCTACATGGCAGATACATATTCAATAGTGAATTAGGGCCATTCAAGTATTACGTAAGCAGATTTTCAGAAATTTTTGTCCCCCCCCCCTTGTCAGCAAAAATCAGCAAAACACTGACCCCCATCCCCTCCCCTGTCAGCAAAATTTCACCAGCAGCTTAGAATATTTCATATCTTCAAAAAGGGGTGGTTGATGACGTAAGCGACCTTCAAACCCACCCCCCCCCCGCCATCGAAAGTCAACAAATCCGAAACTCCCACCCCGATCCTGACGTAATACTGGAATGACCCCTTAGGCAAATTGTGCTTTGGGATGGGCATTGATCCTAATTTATCATCTTGGTGTGTTCCCGCAACACCCCTCGCTGCGAGAAATGGAGATCCCGCCAGAAAGCGGGAGTGTGGCTTATACCGTGAAAATTGAATTTTGAAAATTTGTTTTATCGTAATTTATCATCTTGGTGTGTTCGCTCAACGCCCCTCGCAGCGAAAAATGGAGATCCTACCAGAAAGCGGGAGTACGGCTTATACGATGAAAATTTAATTTTGAAAATTTATTTTATCATAACTTATCTATCATCTTCATGTGTTCCCCCAACGCCCCTCGCTGCGAGAAATGGAGATCCCGCCAGAAAGCGGGAGTGCGGCTTATACGGTGAAAATTTAATTTTGAAAATTTATTTTATCGTAATTTATCATCTTCATGTGGTCCCCCAACGCCCCTCGCTGCGAGAAATGGAGATCCTACCAGAAAGCGGAAGTACGGCTTATACGGTGAAAATTTAATTTTGAAAATTTATTTTATCGTAATTCATCATCTTGGTGTGTTCGCCCAACGTCCCTCGCTGCGAGAAATGGAGATCCCGCCAGAAAGCGGGAGTGCGGCTTATACGGTGAAAATTTAATTTTGAAAATTTATTTTATCATAACTTATCTATCATCTTCGTGTGTTCCCCAAACGCCCCTCGCTGCGAGAAATGGAGATCCCGCCAGAAAGCGGGAAGTGTGGCATGAATACCATGAAAACTGAATTTTGAAAATTTATTTGATCGGCGTACTGACTCTGCGACAAATTTGTACCGCGACGAACTGATTCTGCGACAAATTTGTACCGCGACGAACTGACTCTGCGACAAATTTGTACGGCGACGAAATGAGTCTGCGACAAATTTGTACCGCGACGAACTGACTCTGCGACAAATTTGTACCGCGACGAACTGACTCTGCGACAAATTTGTACCGCGACGAGTTTGTAGCACGACGAATTGACACTGCGACAAATTGATTGCGGCGAATTGTCGCGCGAGAAGTTGAGCGCGACGAATTGACCTAGACCCGAAAAATCTGCTTATAGCAAGCAAAATCTGTGGTCCCATCCCATTTGATGTGCTATGATTGGATCAGATCTGCAGGGTGATTTCATGATTCCCCTTTCCTCATTTTACTGGTGCACCGTTGATCCTAGAGGCATAATCTATTCTGCCAAATAAAATTTTTAGCAACCTTTCTAGTTAGTTAATGCGATCCTCAGGTGATCATGTCCCACACATTGGGAACAACTGATTAATATCATTCTATAAAAATACAAATTCCACAACAGGTAAAATACCCAACAAGGTAGTTGAAAAAAATATTAAAAATTTTTTATACCCACAAAAAATAAGGATGTCTAATACCAGACCAGAATTGAAGCTTTCCGCTGGTTCCTTGCCCCTTCGGGGCAAACCACCAGCCTAAGAACTGCCCTTATGGACCTATGAAGAATAGAAAATGACAAGATTGTGCATGGAAGTGGAGAAAGTGTAGTGTATGTATGAGAACAGAAAGAAAAATTTTGACAACACCGGGGGAGGATGAAAACTCAACCCGCTGTCAGTGACGTCAGCATTTTTAAGAGAGGATGACATTATTTCTTTGACTATGGCAACACTCAGGTTATCCGAGTAGGCTTTTCACATTGAACATTTCTAGTGCGCTGGGACGCACTTTCTTCATAAAATACAATTTGTCCCATCCTCCGCCAATGGCAATCGATCAGGAGCAATGAATTTGTTAATAATTATTACATATTTAAAATAAAAATAATTAAAACTATTTTTCTTAATAAAACTAACTATAAGAAGGCCCATTATCAGAACCAACAAAAGCTTCAACTGCATTGACTTTAGAAACGTATAAAAACAGTTAAAATAAAAATAAACACTTAAAAGAGCTTGGGGAGAAAAACTTGACCCCCAATTTAACCAGCCCTGATAGACTTCATAAGGACCTCCTGTGCCTTCACCAAAAATCCTTCCATGGGGATTTTAATTTTTTCGGTCCTTGTACTAGCAGCCCCCATCTCCAGGCTACTAGTTAAAATCAATTCAATCATTTCCCTAATTGTCACCTCTATTTCATTATCATTTAGTTTGGAAATTTTTTCATAAATATTCTTATTTACCTCATTTATTTTATTACTAACAGCCGGCCTGTGCCCGACCACTTCCGGGGACCTCCCTCTGCTTCACTATTATTTGTCCTTTTTAAAAATTCATCATGCCTTGGGCCCTGAGGGTTCTTTGGTCTACTTCCAAATTTACTACTTTCGAAAACCAGATTCTCTAAAATCCTGTTTTGATCCAAATCGGCAGTTTCGACAACCATGGGGTTCCCCCCCCCCAATGTTGTTTTCTTACTTCCTCTTCATCCACTACCTTCTGGTTTTCTTTCAGGTTCACCCCACGGTTTCGTATCACTGGTGCTCTAGGGCACCCACCAAAATTAGCCGTGTGAGGACCTCCGCAATTTATACATTTAGCCAGGTCTCTTCCCCTCTGAGTCCCACATTCATTGGACTGATGGGGGCCCCGCACAATTCACACACTTTGGGTCCCGGAAACAGTAACTTGCAATATGGTACCATCCCTGACAGCTTTAGCACTGGGGTATTTTCCCCTATAAGGCTCTCTTAACAGTTCAACCAACCACACAGGTATTAGGGATTTCACTCTCCCCTCATCACTTATCCTCATACTATTCATGTGGGACACCTTCACCACCTCAAAACCCAGCTTTTCAAGGACCCCACTTATCTCTTTGATTTTCGTTCTCTTGTGCAGTTTTTTTATGACTACTTTTAGATTCCTATCCTGCGTAGCTAGGGATTTACTGAACTTCATACATATAAGGTTGAGGTGATACAATACCTTAGTGAGGTCAATGTCAGTCTTGCATGTTATTGTTATTCCTTGCGTTGCAACTCTGGCCTTGAATCCCTCGCTACAAAGATTCTTCAAACCCTTTGTGAGCTCATTCCAGTCATTATAGTCTGTCAGCAATAGAAAGTAGGTCCTGTTTCGATTACCCACATCCCCTTCACTTAATTTCATTGACTCAGTCTCTCCCTCCTCACCTGTTGGGATTGAGTCCTTTTAGGCATCCTGTATATCTATTTGGTGCCTCATTACCTGCACTCTCTTGTTTCTCAGGTCCAGTGTCAACACCACCATTGACATTCAATCCTTTCATCTCATTTGTTTTTTTACATAATTCCGCATTATCTTTACTACCACTTGTTATCAGAGGGCCCTTCTTTGCTAATTTACCTGGGTCCTTCAGGATCCCATGGCATTTCCTGCACAAGTCATCAACTGTCCAAAACAGTCTCTTCATGCAAACATGCAACTCAGTTTTCAGTTTTACCCTTTCATCATTCTCCACTTCCCAGTACTCCCCCAAAATTTTATACACATCAAAAATTTTCTGGTCCCAAAAGCAAACCTTAGTCATTTTAGAGTGGCTTTCCAATATTCACTCATATCGTACCCCTTGACCAACTCATCAAAAAGGTTTATACCAAACTTTTCACACCTTTTTGTCATTAAATTACCAAAATAATCTGGGGACCCATTTGGGTCGGGCATAGCGGCTAGGAGTTTCTCATTACATTCTCATATCATAGCATTCCGCTCAACATTTAATACCTTATGATAAAAGCATATATCGAAGGGCTTTTTACTCCTAGGAGTGAAGGCCACATTGTTACTATCACTAGAGCTTACTCCATTATCACTAATTTTATTGCAAGCAATATTCATGACTAAAAATTTAAATTTGTCGCTCCCAATCAAACGCCAAAAAGCGAACACAATAATGGGACTTACCCCTATCCTGAGTGTTCTCCGTATCGCCGTCCTTCACCAGTCAGTCCTCAAACAGTTGTCTATTCCAACCACGTGCATGAGGCCTAGCTTCCATGTGACAAAAAGGTACAACCCTCTGCAGCATTCCTTCTAACTTCTTTTCACCTCATCGTTGGGTAGGCGTGTATCTCTCAGTCTTTCCTGAAACAAATTCCTGGAAAAGAAAGATGCTCAAGTTGTGTCGTGAAATCTTTATTTCAGCAAGTATTCATCGTCACAGCAAAGTCCGGATATTTCCTAGTGATCCATAGCCCAGTTATGGAGGTGAATCAAATTTGTACGAGTCTACGGCCCGGTCTGGAATAGCTTACTTGTTCACAAGTTAATAATTAATAAACAACCAATCACCTTTTTTTATTGCAAGCTAATTAATTAATAAATTAATTGAAAAATCATTTAATCAATCAATTAATTAATTAAACCCCTCTTTAATTGAATAATAAACCATTTTAATTAATTAAAACCCATTTGATGAATTGAATCCATTATTTTCTTATGGAGTGATGCGAAATGTTTTTTCTGTAATGTATTAATAACGTGCAGACAAACATAAACGAAACGTTTCATCAGCAACTGCAGTAAACATCCTCATTGCGTAGGTGCCAGAACCTGGGTACTGAGGCTGTTTGAGCGCCCCAATATATTTTAGGAGGTGGCTTAGCCACCAATAATCAATATACAATGCAATGATCCATTCCCTCTCCTGCATAAGGGCTTGAGCTCGTATATATGGGACAAATGGCAACTTTCAGCACCCCCTCAATGTTTTCTTCATTTCGGCGCCTCTACCTCATTAAAAGATTCAATTAGTCACAAATCAATCGAAACATCTTAATACTCAATTTTATAGATTAATTTCGCATAGTGTGTAAAAGTAGGAAGTTTCAATTCATAGTGGGCAATGGATTTTTTTATGCTGCCATCGATGCAGCACTTATTTATTAGCACTATTTTAATAACTTAATTAGTGTAAAATATATATTTTATGATCAAAATTTGTATTTAATCTCAGCTAGAAAGAAGGTAATGATATAAAATAAAAATGTATATATTGCAACTCACCATAAAAGTCCCACTGAAGAGCAGAAAATTGTTCAGTTTTGGGCGAAACACTGTTTTCGGTATATTCACGAAAGATGCTTATGTTAAATTGCGTAACTTGATAAATTTAAAAACTTTGATCGCAATTTTCTACTCTAAAACTTTTCTCTATTTTTTAACAATAATTTAGATTTGTGAACCTATCCACACTAGAGAAGAAATCAAAACAAAAACTCTCGCAACGTAATTCACTGCATTCTTTCAAAGAAAACAGTATTCGAGTTATCACCAGTAGTTATATGCATCTTGATGACTGATTCAAAATACACCATTTTCTGTATACAGCAGGTGCTTCACTGATTAGTTGCTGACATTTGCCACACATATGCAAAATACTTCATTTGTTTCTGAGAAAACGTACTAAATCGTTATAATAGGAATGCTAGAGGTTTTTACCACTGGCCATAAATAACGGATCCAATGGTTGAAGGTGGTTTTCTATTGCCCGGAAATTGCTAATCACTCACAATTATTCCCCTTCGAAGTTATGTGGCTTGGTCAATGGCAATTATCACGGATGTTTTTCCAGTCTCCAAGGAACGTGAGACATCAAGTTTTCTCATGGCATTATTGTCTTCAGGACATTTTCTGTGGTGCCAACAATCGCAAACCGTGAACATGCAAACAACAGGGTCATCTGGTTGTCAACAGAGAGCCCTGAAGCAGTAGTATATTTTTGAGGAAAAGGCAGGGAGAGTATGGAAAAATGCTCTCAACCCCCTGCTGTATTGTTTAGGTCTCATGAAGACGGATACTCAAAAATATGAAAGGGGGGAAAAATACAATTAAAAATAAAAGTTTCGAGGGGAGGAACAGAGACATGTTTCCCTTTCTTTGGGGTCTAGCAGCAAAACGAAGAATTTTCAGTGCAATAAGGGGAATAGGTATCCTATAATTACTGCTGGAAGCCTTTGTTCTGGAACTCTAAGATGGTTTTTCATCTTTCTCCTTGTATGATTTTTAGACTGAAAAATTAAAATAATATGTACCACGGCTCGGTGGTTGAGAAACACTGGTATAGAGCGTTCAAGAGGATTCATTGATAGCATTTTCTTCTCTTGTCATCAGTTGATCTACAGAGACAGTAAACAATCCTCAGCAAAGAAAAAAAAAATTTATATTTTTTTGAGATGGCCTCTTTGCTGATGTCCTAAGCATGTGCTTTGTTTTCCTCAAATTGTTAATCCTGCCGGTTGTGATCCAACGGCTTTTCTTTGATCACTCTGCACGATAACCTTTGTCCAAGAGCTTTGTCTTGTTTTACCTACCCGGGAAAGCTGGTTGTCTGGAATAACTACTATATGTTTGTACAGACCTGTAACTAGGCTAGGGAAAACTTAGTCATTACCATGGGGCCCCGAGAAAACACGCTATAACCCTGTGTTCATAGAAGTAGTCACAAAAAATAATTTGCATACAAAACAAGGTCAAAATTTTTTCAAAATTTTCAGTGGCAACGCTAAACGTAATCGGGCGAGCTGGCCAGGCTCTCCGATCACGCCTTTCACATCAAACACTGAAAACGCAAACAAAACAATTATTCCGGCGGAAGTCTGCAGCCAACCGCCAAAACAGGTAGGTAAAATTATAACAATATAACGAGTCCATGTGATATCTCCCCCGGTAGAATCCCCAAACAATATAATAATTAAACGTAAAAGTAACGGAGAAGGACATCATCCGATCCGTTACAGCAATACTAAACGTAACTGGGCGAGCTACCCAGGCTCTCCTATCACGCCTTTCACATTAAACACTGAAACACAAAAAACAACAAAATAATTATTCCGGCGGAAGTCTGCAGCCAACCGCCGAAATAGGTAAGTAAAATTATAACAACAATATAACAAGACCATGTGATATCTCCCCCGGGAGAATCCTCAACCAAAATAATAATTTAAGGTAACGGAGAAGGATGTCATCCTGATCCGTTACAGCAATACTAAACGTAACTGGGCGAGCTACCCAGGCTCTCCTATCACGCCTTTCACATTAAACACTGAAACACAAAAAACAACAAAATAATTATTCCGGCGGAAGTCTGCAGCCAACCGCCGAAATAGGTAAGTAAAATTATAACAACAATATAACAAGACCATGTGATATCTCCCCCGGGAGAATCCTCAACCAAAATAATAATTTAAGGTAACGGAGAAGGATGTCATCCTGATCCGTTACAGCAATACTAAACGTAACTGGGCGAGCTACCCAGGCTCTCCTATCACGCCTTTCACATTAAACACTGAAACACAAAAAACAACAAAATAATTATTCCGGCGGAAGTCTGCAGCCAACCGCCGAAATAGGTAAGTAAAATTATAACAACAATATAACAAGACCATGTGATATCTCCCCCGGGAGAATCCTCAACCAAAATAATAATTTAAGGTAACGGAGAAGGATGTCATCCTGATCCGTTACAACGTTCCAAATCCTTTACAATTTTTAAAAAAAATGTGCATTCATAATCTTGTAAGAACAAGGCGAATTCATGCCATATAGACTGCTTTGAATGCCGGCAGATAGCCGCGAAAGTACCGTAATTTCCGATATATAACCGGAAAGGAGAAAAAACTGTGAAATTCTCTTTGAAAATTCTGTACACAGTCCGTCATTAAGGGAAACTAAATATCTTCAACAACCCACATGTATATCAATACAATACAGTACAGTATACAAAGTAGTAAAACCATTTTTTCAAGGCCCCGTGCAATTGTGATAAGACTTTGAAAAGAAAAAAAGGAAAAAAGTTGGGGAAGTTTTTCTCTCTACTTTTTCATCTTGGAACTAGAAAAGAACGCGACCCGTAGGATGCGTGAACCAAATTTTTATGCGTCCTTCCCCGAAATTTCGGGTATTTGACGCGTTATAGCGCGTCAATGGTATCTCTGAAGCGCATTTGAAATGCATTGCTTTTTCAGAAATTATTGGGGGGGGGGGCTCAGTCCCCTCACAAAATTTATTGCGGATTGCGGGGGCTTAAACGCAGTGCCGTCTTAATGCGTGGGCCCACCTGGGCACGGCCCGAGGGCCTCAGGAGGAGAGGGGCCTCACAAAAATGAGATCCTGTTGAAATTTTCTAGAATTTACAAGGTGGGGCCTCAGAAAAACCACTTGGCCCAGGGGCCCATGAAGCTTTTAAGATGGCGCTGCTTAAATGGCCACAGCCCCAAGGTTCCGGCACCTATCCTATACAAAGTGTAATTTTTCTTATCTTAGTTTCAATATTATTGACCTTCAGATTTTCACCACCACCACATATAGGTGCTGCAACCTACGGACTGATGACATTTCAGCCCCCCCCCCCCAATAATTTCCGAAAAAACAATGTAATGCCCATGTACTCGCTTGAGTCCCGTATATACGGGACGACCAGCATCTTTCATTTCCCCCCCCCCCAATGTTTTCTTTGTGTCGGCTCCTCTTCCACCACGCATCTTTGGGCTTCCTTTTGTGTTTGTGTCACGCCCCCCCCCCCACCCTTGGTCACTGTTCACGAAAGAAGAGACACTCTTGAGTTTGGCCAGGCAAACAAGAAAAAAGACCCCACCCCACTCAAAGAAACTTCGTCAGTCGTGCCTTCTGGCAGTAACGATTGGCATCGAGGGAGGGTGGAACAGGGGGGACTTGAGTGGCAGGGAAGAAATGAGAGAAAGTTATTGGCATGGAAACAAGAAAGCCAAAGACCATAGAGAGTATTTGAAAGAACTAAAATTTTAAGCAGATTGTGTGTTTCCATTATCTAATTCATAATTAGGACAATGTTTGGTAAAAAAAATTTTTCATCTAAGCAAAATGAGGAAACCATTCACACCAACAACTTTTGGGGGGACCGAGCCGAGTCTTCAAAAATATTGGGGGGGGGGGCGCGCCCATGGGCTGGATACAAGTTTATACCTATGAAGGAGAGCGAATGACAACATGCCGAGAATGGGTCCATGTAAATAGTGTCCATGATAAAATAGGTAACAGTTACCACTTATCTCATTAATTAATCATAAAATTGGCTTCCTCATCAAATACAATAAAGTTAGCAATGAGTAAAAAAAAAAAGAAATCGAAAATGGCTGATATCAATGATCTAGTAACCCTTCTAAATAATTTTATGTCCAAGCTAAACGAAACCTCTCCAGCACCCTCAACCAGCGTAAACGTGAAAACTCTTCTCCAGTCTCTTTCACAATAAATATCATTTGAATGCTACGATGAAGCTAATGAAAGTTTCAGTAAATATGTACAAAGACTCAAACTACTTCCAGCTCAAAGGACTCGCAGATTCAACAGCAGATGTCACAGAAGCCAAGAAAATGGTGTTAATGAACTGTCTCAGATCAAAGTATTATCATCTGCGCTTTCTAGTCTCACTTCACCGGATCTCCCTTCATGGAAGACATATGATGACCTGCTAAAAATTCTGAAAGATCAACTCTGTAAAAGGGTGAACATTCTGACAGAACAACACAAGTTTGTTAGCCGTACACAACACCCAGGTGATCTGATTTTGAATTATATCACTACATTAAAAGAAGTTTCGAAAACCGCCAAATTTTCAAATCTAGTTGTGAAAATGCAGAGTTCTCAAAATCTGTCATGAACCTCATGCTACGTGCTCAGTTCATATGAGGATTACAGGACGGCGAAATCTGAGAAAGGATCCTACAACAAGCTGAAACTGACATTCGATGAAATTATTGAAATTGTGTTAGCAATTGAAGCTTCAAAAATTGAAATTAAAGAACTCTACAAGAGTAATTACGGTCCCAGTGTGAATAAAATTGCACAATGCAATAACAGCAGAAGTCCGCAACGAAAAACAACTCCATATCAATGTGACAAATCGGCAAGTCAGAAGCAAAACCTCAACTTCAGAGACATTGGGCTGGATAATGTGCATCTCCATTGCGGAAAAATCAACCACCAGACTCAAAAACTGTCGAGTGAAACACAAGCTGTCGTGCCAGATGTGCTTAAGTGAAGGCCATATGAGTAGAGTATGCATTATAAAGCTCCGAAAACGGAAAAATAAAGGGTGATCTGAAGGAAAGAGTGTACAATATAAGGAAAATCCAGATCACTTTCAAGTAAGTTAAATTGTTGATATACGCACCAACACTGCTGAAAAAGACGATAGAATATTTGCAGTCATTCAATTGAATGGGAAAAATTGCTGTTTTGAATGAGCCTCATAAACATAAGTGACTACAGGTGCTTAAACCTAAACCATCCAATCCTGAAAACAAATATATTTTTCTGAAGTTATATAGATGAAATTTTCAAACCCATCAGGTACATCAAAATGACTGTATGGTACAATACTAAAGATCCAGTGAAGATAAATTATATCTTAAAGAGAACCCATCCTTGGTCGAAATTGGATGTGTAAATTAGATATCAACATAAATTACATTCATGATTCCATAAGTGTGAAGCATATTCCAGTGTGTGCTATAAAAAGATCTGTTCATAGCATAGGCGTAAACTTGTACTGGCCCATGGGCCCGAGCCCCCCCCCCCCCAACATTTTAGAAGAGCCGGCTTGGCCCCCTCCCCAAAAATTTGAGTGGATATTGTTTCTCACACTTGGCTAAGAAAAAACTTTTTGACAAAAAATTTCTCAAAATAGTAGAAATCTATCTGCTTGAAATTTTATTTTTTTGCTTTTCTCCAGAATCTCAACACACTTGTTCTGTGACAATAGTAGTCTTGTCTTCCAATCACCCGGCATCCATTCATCCTAAATTGCATCCTTCCAGAGTGCTGCCTGAAGGCACCTGTGGAGATAACTTGGGGGTGGGGGGATCCTTTCTCTTGCTTGCACTGTCTGTAAACTCAAGAGCATCTCTTCCTTCTTTTGTTGAGTGTGACCATTGGGGATGGGGACGAGACAACACACAAAATGAAAAAAAGTGGGAGGAGGTAAAGAGTGAAAAAAAAAAAAAAACCAAAAAAAAAAAAACGATTGAAGTTATTAAGAAGTTCGAAGGCCTTCACAACAGAGGCGCTGACACAAAGAAATTAACATTGGGTAGGGAGGGAGCGCTGAAAGTTGCTGGTCGTCCCGTGTATACGGGGCTTAAGCGCATACGCAGGAAACAGAGAACACATTGCATTGTTTTTCTAAAAATTATTGGGGGGGGGGGCAGCCACCTCACAAAATTTATTGGGGGTGGGGCTCAAATATCCTCCGCTCCTAGGTTCCGGTGCCTTTGATGAGGAATCAAACACATAATAGTAAAAAAATTAACACAAAAAAAAAGAAATGAATGGAAAATATCAAAACCCCTGAGCGGGGTACCATTGCATTCTAATACTAAGAATATGAAATTTCCTCCTTACAAATCAGGGATTCCCAAACTATTTACGTTAGCAGCACTCTTAGAAATTTTAAATAAAGTATTTCAAGTAATGTTGTAGAGAGAGAGAGGTTAATGGGTGGAATTTGCGCCCCCCCTCTGGTCCGGCACCCTGGGCACTTGAATCCGCCCCCCCCAAGCCCTGTATCCAGTACTCCAACACCAGGGCTGGAACTAGGGAAGAAGGCAGTTTTCACGGGCGGAAATCTTGTGGGGCTGCTAATTCTGGGGGGGGGGGGGGAACGAAAAATATCGTTTCGATCGATTTTTTTATTGGAGAGGGTTGTATTATTGTAATACAACCCTCTGAGGGTTGATTATTGTAATTTTTTCACAGGAAAAAATTACACAAGTTCCCTTCCTCCACGAGCCACGACCAAAATGATCCGGTCTCCCTTGGACCGGGCTTTTGGACTGAAATCTTTCGCGAGGACCCCGATTTTTCACAGGGAAGTGCTTGGAATCTGTCGTAAGCGTGAGTGAACTTGCATTGGGCCAATGGGATCGAGACCCCCCCCTATTAATTTTGTAGATCTGGCTCAATCCCCCCCCGGGCCGCAACTAGATGCTTGGTAACCCAGGGCAAGTGCGCATTTTGGCGCTCCCTTGTAATGTTGAAGGAGAGGTTTGAGAATAAAATTTGCGCCCCTCTGGTCCAGCGCCCGGGCACGAGACCCACCTGCTCCCCCCCCCCCCCTAGTTGCGGATCTGACCCTCCCCCCCCACAAAAAATCGCATGGATACGTTTTCCACACCTAGACTCGGAATGATAACGTCACGTCAGTACAGTGTGTTTCTGATTATTCTCAAGGTTTTAATAGGGTTCCTCCTTTCCCGGTCAATTCTTTTTTACGGACGAATTTATTTTTGTCCCGCGGTGACCGCAAAGAGGGGCGAGTTTTACATATCCTGTTTACGTTTGCAGCACTGTTAGAAATTTTAAATATCTTGCGGCATCTCAGTCGATCTCCAGGAGGCATTTTGACGCTTCCCCCTCCCCCCACGACAATAAAATGATCTTCACTCCTAGTTACAGCCCGTCCGTGGAGGCATCCAGTGGCGTGTTTACCGGCAGGGGGGGGGGCTATAAGCAGAGCCATGGACTCCCACATACTGAAGAAGGGATCTTTGGTGGGCCCCGAAGCCAGACATTTCACAGGTAATGGGTTCACTATAATGGATTCATAGCATGAAAAACTAAAAATGATGGTAACTGTCCTAGGCTCAAAACTAGGCTGAGGCGACCGGGATAATGCTCCAGGAACCTGAGCCAAATGGGTGGCCCCCAACAAAAAAAAAATTACACTTATTTTGCACTTTTCTTAAAATCTTTGACAGTTTCTTATTCTGCAAAATGAGGAGAAAAGAGGGGATAAACTCCCCCTTTTTTGAGTATAACCCTTTCAAGGGAGGCCCCCATGAACTATGCACCGGGGCCCCGAGAAGGCTCGCTACGCCCGTGGCCCCAGGGCTGAAACCCTGTTAATTCCACCCTTGGGGGGGGGGGTACAGAGTAAGAAAATTTTCGGGAGAAAGAAAGCAGGAAGAGAAACCAGTTTCCGAAATGCTTCCAAACTTTTGAAAATATTTTTATTCCTTTTTTTTTTCTTTTCATGATAAAGGGGGCCTCACCTTCCGCAGCTGACAATGAGCATTTCAATAGGATTCAGTTTCGGCTGCTTCAACGCAGATTTTCTGAATACAAGCACCGTTTCCTAATTAGAAGGATGGGGAGTGTATAGCGTGTCGCTTATGTGGGGGAATATGTCACCTGGAGGCATCCGTCCATAATATGCGGACCCCTGCTGATCCCGGAAACTACATTCTTCTTGACGCCGCCGGTCAAGGCTTTAAAAGCTTTTGTGCTTAATGGATGGCCATCAGTGAAACAGGGATGCCGACATAGATGATCCTAATTGGAATATAAAGAAATTACGGTGGTGAAGAAATCTGCTATAGACGTGGAGAATAGTTTTGTTTGGAGCCACTTGAAGTAAAATTCTTGTTTTTCCCTGAAAACCTCTCCCCCCCCCCCCACAAATGTTGAGATAGGCAATTCCACAGTATTTTATGGTTTGTGTGGACCACATTCGGTTGTGCATGTACAGTATAACCTTCTGTTAGTAGAACATGTTGTATTACAAGAAAAAACGAAAAAAATTAAAATTCCTCGTGATTCCGCAGTTTCCTGACAGAAAAAGTAAGCAATATTAAAGTTACACATTTTTGATAAATTCATACATTTTAAGCATTTTCTTCAATGATAATGTATTCAGAATCTTCAAAAACAATCTAGATACAGTATTTTGCAGCCCTCTAATACACCTAATATACTTATACAAATACAAATACAACGCCACAACAGGCAAATTGCCCAACGCGGTGGCTGACTTAAGAACATCATGGATCCCCGAGCCATTTTTTGGAGGCCCTACCTACTACTGCTACACCACACATGCAACCCCCCCTCCGCCTCCGCGGAACCCCCAACGAATCGGTACATGCGGGAATGTGTAATGAAACCTGACGAAGTTTTTGTTTCTCTGTAATGCTTGTTATGTGTAGTGCTGCCATCTGCCACCAGTTTTTCTAACTATGAGTGAAGTGTTATGGTTGAATGATTTACCGTTGTAGGACTGTTGCTCTCTGTGGCGAGACTTTTTAACGGGGAGATCGGCTCGCATTTGCGCCTTGAAGTTGGGAACCACAGAAAACCAACTTCAGCCGACCACCACTGTGGGGTTCGAACCAAGGATCCTCACATCGCGAGTCCGTCACTATAACCACTCGACCACCACAGCGGCCAATTATAATCAATAAAGCGTAGTAAAAGAATGTTTTTTCTGTAGACATATCAATAAATTAATAAAATTTACCACGTTTCATTTTCTCAATCATATTTAAAATTTATTTAAGAAAAACTTAAACTCCATTTGGCTTGCGAACTTGGGACAGTAACAATATTTAAATCGAGTTTTTATTAAGAAATTTATGCAATTAAAAAAAAATTTTTTTTTCTAATTTATAACCTGATATAGGGGAACCCGCGGTAGAACGGGGTACCAGGTTGAAAATATGCTTTAAAAAAAATACAAATGGGTTAGTTAAGAGAGCTGCAAATGTTTCTATGAACACATCATAATTTAATAATCACAAAAATATAATGATAGTGTAAGAAAACAAAAGAATATATTTTTTTTCAAAAACAGAAAATTATGTTATTTGCCCCGTTCTGCCCCAGGTTCCCCTATATGACAAAATATATGAGAGTAAAATAAATCTTAAATAAGTGAAATGTAATTTGATTTTGAGGGAAATATATACACTGTATCGTAAAATATAAATAAATACAGGGCTTGACAAATCAGAAAAAAATTTAGGCACCAGCCAAATTCCGTAGAAGCCAGGCATGGTTTTTCACGAGAAAAAAGTGTCTTAAATAATCTTTTTTCAACCTTTCTGAGAATTGATGACCCCTTACCAGGGCAGCAACTAGATACTTTGTCACATGGGGCAAGCCGAAATTGCATGTAGAAGAAGCAGTTAAAGGGTGAATTCGACTCCCATTTTAGCCCAGTGTCCGGAGCGCCAGACCCGCCTGCTCTCTCTAGTTGCTGCTCTGCTCCTTTTCATGTTGGAAGAATTATGAAATCGGAAAATTTTGAGCCATCCCTAGATTCTGATTTAGCAATCACATATACAAAATTTTATGCGCCAATACAGATTTTCCAGTCACCATAGTGACGTGGCGCCTGGGATTTGCCCTACCCCGGAATAAATAAAGATGTATATACTGTTCTGTATATAATCATTTTCATGACCCCGCCCAGGGATTTCGGGATTCGTGAGATCTGGGGGGACCCAGGGGATTCTGGGAGGACATACTCACATTTACAGCATGACTAGATCTGAATAAATTGCCTATGGCGATAGACCAGAGTTGTGCTCCTTTCAATGAGAGAGAAATAGAATGAAAGTATATTTTTACTTGGACCCCAACAATCAAATAAATTTTTGTTAATTAAATATTTTTGGAAAATTGGCACAAACTCAAAAATTCTCGGAAAGAAATTCCGTGCCCTCCCCCCATAGATTGGTTTTCTTGGGTACGCTCCTGCTCAGGGGCAGTCCCATTACATGGGCGTAGAGAGGGGGAAGACTTTAGGATCTGGTCCCCCGAAATGTGAGAAAATGGCCGAAAAAAGGGAAAAAGATGGCCAAATCTATTGTTCTATCACTTTGATCCCCCCCCCCGAACGAACTTTCTGGCTACGCCCCTGTCCCATTCACTTTGGTAGCAATCCATGAAATGAACGTTGTAATTAGTCCAAATTTTCCACTTAAAAATGGCAAAATATGAACTAAAACTGAGAAAATATATGTTAAAGAAAAAATATAACCACGCAAAAAACGCAAATACGTTTTTAAATGCACCTTTTCTATTTGTCTAGGGGCATATTGATTTGCAAAAACATTCTCATGCAAATGATTTCTACATGCATTTTATTTAGGAATTTCTATTTATTAGTACTGTAGCTGCTCACTAATAGGAAGAAAAAGTTACTCGAAAAAAGAAGCAAACTACACGTGCACACAAGTGCATACATGAATAATGTCAAAAATGGGCGGATTTTTCTCCTGAGAAATTTCACTTTTTTACTTGAAAAAAAAGAAAAAGAAACAAGCAAAGCACCCAGGCTTCGGGTATGGCCCATTGTAGTTAGAAGTTCCTTGGAGTTGAGCAGCCAAACACCAAACTATTTTAAAATGTCGAATTTCCGATTCGATTTAAAATGTTGACAGATCCGTCTTATAAGAAAATCAACAGATTTGAGATCAAAAATCAATTTCATGACAAGAGCACTGTTCATTCGTTAATATTAGCACGAAATGATCTCAAAGACGTTCCAATGCAGATAAAGCAGCAGTTTACAGTAGTTTTATGTCCTTACAGACTAAAAAGTGAAAATTCGTTTGTAATGAGAAGTACGTTAGAACGAAAAATTTTCTCGTGGTTATGAGCTGTCGTTATAACGAACTTTAATTGTATCATGAGCAATATTAATTTGAAAAATTATTAAAAAGAGGTTAAAATATGTAAATGCAACAAACAGGACTGATCATAAAAAATTTATAAATAGTGCAAAAAAATCAAAAATAAAAGGCCAATTTCCCGTCTCCCGCTGGGTGACCTTTCATTAAATTAAGTTGTATAATAACCAGGAATGGCCGCTAAAGTGCTTTCCAAAGTGTGTAATAGTCCTGAGGGTCGGTAGAAGCTATGGGTTTATTATATTATCCTATGGGTGGGATTGAGTTGGGAGAGATGAGAAAGAAATTTTATTTTAAAGAAAGGTCTATGAAACAAGAAGTTTGCGAAACTTTTCACCGAAGCAGTGGTTCTCAACAGGTGGTCAGTGTGCACTTCCCGGGGGCTCCACAGTCACTCGAAGAAAATAAAATAAATCAGTAAATTTGATAAATGAATAAAAGAGGAGCCTACAGGGCGCTTAGCCACAGAAATTTTCGCCGAATAGAGGCGACCACTTATGCATATTTGTGTTTGAGTACAGGTGATCATTTGTGGAGATTTTACTGCATTTAGGAAAATGTAATGGAACCCTTTCTATTCGTCTCCCCATTACGTTTCTGACCTTACTCATTTGTACGACGTTTTCCTTCAGTAGCTATAGATTTCTATACATTATCCCCGTATACAGGGCCTAATTTCTGCATGGGCAAATGAAGCCTTTATAACTTTGAGCCCCCAAAATTCAAACAACATACATTCACTGACCAATTAACATCTTTGACTCTTGCCCTAAAGCAGAATGTTTTGCATTGTTCTGCAATGATCCCTCGACTGACTGGAAATGTTCTACAGTTCCCATAATAGTGTTTTCTATATTTTTGTTAAAATTCTTTCTGATTGTTCTGCAATAGCACTGATTGTTCTACGTCGCGGACTTCGGCATATTCTGCTTTGAGGGACTCTTGTCGCAAGAGCCTCCTAATTCCTGCTTCACCCAGGGCCCTGCCTGTATGCACTTTAATTAATCGACATTTTCACTTCGATTCGAACTCCCAAGTCTTTGGATAACACCATTTCTATCAATCGAATCACATAATTTTTCAATTGGTGAAAGCGTGTCACTGAAATACAGTGTTTCCCGGTTTTAAAAAACACATCATGAAAAAACGTTGTAAGCGGAAAAACTAAGCAGGATCGACTGTAGTTTTTTTCTCATGCATATTTTTTACTGAAAAAGCCGTAAAATTTAAGATGATTGACTGGTTCAATGGCTTTTGACAAGTACTGAAATAATTATTGAATGGACTATGGTATGCTGATAGCCAGGCAGTAACTAGGATTTTTGCCGACCAGGACAAACATGATTTTGCCGCCCCCACATTCGATATTTTTAACGGTGTACTCTGTTCAAAACCTAAAACTGCCGCCCCTAAATTTTTTCCGCCGGGGCAGTTGCCTCATCTGCCCCCCCCCCCCTAGTTCCGGCCCTGCTGATAGCAAACGTGTACACTATTAGTTCTCTTTCTTTAAGAGAAAAATCTTTTTTTAACAACCGAACTCGATGCATCATTTACTTTGGGGCCATTCAAGTATTACGTAAGCAGACTTTCAGCCATTTTTGACCCCTTCCTTCCCCTTGCCAGCAAAAGTCAGAAAAACACTGTAAGGTTCAAGAGAAAAGAGGTTGGAAAAAGGCCGAGGAGAAACAGGAGTCGCGCGAGAGAGAAACGAGAACGAGTTGAGACATTCGAAAAAGAGAAGTAGTGTAAAAGTTTGTACCGAAGAGACAGGACGGTTTCGTGGAGGTGTTGGATTCGCCCTGGAATCGTAGTGGAGAAGAAGAAGAGGGGAACTTTACTGGCGCAGTCGACAGGATGAGGTCGTAGCTTCAACGACTCAAGATTGCGAGCTGAATTCGAAGAAGAGTGTCCTAGCGACGGTGGAACCACCCGGTTCGTATAGAAGGATAGTAGCAGCGTCAAGCACCCACGCTGTGTTTTTTTTTCGTGAAGTCAACCCGACAACCGGTGCTGAGAGGGGCAATCCTGCCCAGGCAAAAAGGAGCAAGTGTTGTACGGCGGTATCGAGACGATAAATAAAGATGGCGTATTTGGCAAAGGGGAACAAGGAGGATCTGGAGACCATGGCCGCCAACCTGGGGGTAGAAGTCCGACCGGAGTTCAACTTAATGCAACTAGTGAGTACCATACAGGAAAGTGAACTGTACAACGAAGCGACGTGCAGAGAGATGCTGAAAACGATCATAGGCAATAGGAAAGAAAGAGAAGAGATGGAGATGGAGGAGAGGCGTAGAGAGAAGGAGATGGAGGAGAGGCGTAGAGAGAAAGAGATGGAGGAGAGGCGTAGAGAGAAAGAGATGGAGGAGAGGCTTAGAAAGAAAGAGATGGAGATGGAGGAGAGGCGTAGAGAGAAAGAGTTGGAGAAGCGGCGTAGAGAGAAAGAGATGGAGGAGAGGCGTAGAGAGAAAGAGTTGGAGGAGCGGCGTAGAGAAAAGGAGATGGAACATGAACTCGAAAGACTGAGGATCGAGACAGGAGTCAGAAGAGAGGAGAATAATCAAGCTGGGCGCGGCAGAACCCCCACCCGGTATTTCCAGAACATGATGCAAAAGTTCAGAATGGAAGAAGACATAAGTCTGTACCTGGTGCTGTTCGAGCGGCAAGCTCGTCGCGCGGCCCTGGCACGGGAAGATTGGTTAGCTAAGCTCTTGGGACTTCTTCCCTACGAGATGAACCAGTTAATTGCCCGCGAGCCGGAAGAGCAAGTACAGGACTATAATCAAGTTAAGGAATTGTTATTGCGGAGATTCAAACTCACCCCAGAGAAGTTCCGACAGATGTTTTCTTCGCGCCACAAGAAACAAGGAGGGCTACATCAGCCTGAGGTTGGTCTCATCTTTCAGGAAGGTCAAGACTCTGACCAAGGACTGGAGGGTCGTCCGGTACTGTCTCAGGAACTCGAACAAATTCCAAGTCAACGGAGGAGGCACTAAAGTGCGCTGTATTGTGCCCGTACCGGCTTGCGAGACCAGATGCGCTAAAATGACCCCGGTCTGCAACATGCCGTCCGAGGGAATGACACCCGAGTCAGTGTCGCAGTTTATATCAGAACACGGAGAAGTCGTCGACGTGGCAGTCGTCAATCGAGGATCCAAGATACCATATGTCTGTACGAGGCGCTGTCCCTACGTCAACGGGAACATGGTGAAGAAGACGCTCGCCCTCGTCAAGTGCAAGACCAATAGTTACGCGTCCGCATCCGAGGGCAAGGCCTCGCAGCTCAAGGAGATGAACTCGAAACGATACGACGATGGTCATGCTGTCAACAGGAGGAGATCGGCAACGAACCAGTTCCCGGCTAGGCAGGAAACGTCCAAGCAATCGGACTGGCGATTGTTTTCTTGTCCATTTGCCAAAGGAATCAACAGAGCTACGAACCGGCAGTCGAAGACCGAGAAAACCAGAAGCCAACCGGCTAAATCTTCAATCGTCAACAACGGCGTACCCAGGAATCAGGGCAGGGAAAGGTCATCCTTCTCTTGTGCCGGTGGTGACCACCACCCCATAAACTCTTGGATGAACAACCGTTATTTGCCATTCAAGGGTGGTATGGCCGCCGCCAAAGTAGCTGCTACTGCACGGTACAACACTCGCCTACCGGATAGCGTCATGCGTTGGCCTGGGGGACCCGAAAGGGTGATACGCAAGATAATGCCGACGCCTTGTCACAGTAGCAGTGAGAAACCGAGTTACGCTCTTGAAGCATCATCATCATTTAAAAATGATGGATGTGCTTTTCGATGATGGGACGTGTAAGGTTCAGGAGAAGAGAGGTTGGAAAAAGGCCGAGGAGAAACAGGAGTCGCGCGAGAGAGAAACTAGAACGAGTTGAGACATTCGAAAAAGAGAAGTAGTGTAAAAGTTTGTACCGAAGAGACAGGACGGTTTCGTGGAGGTGTTGGATTCTCCCTGGAATGGTAGTGGAGGTACAGCCGAGGACCTACGACCGATAAGAAGAAGAGGGGAACTTTACTAACACTGACACCCCCCCCCCCCCGTCAGCAAAATTTCGTCAGCAGCTTAGAATATTTCATATTTTCAAAAAGGGGTGGTTGATGACGTAAGTAACCTTCAAACCCCCCTCCCCCCGATGCTGATGTAATACTTGAATGACCCCTTTTTGCTTAGATATAAAAAGCAAAACAAACAAGTATAGGACGTTTTACATAAGGTTGAAAAAAAAAAAATTTTTGTTAAATCTTGAAATGAATACCATAAAATTGCTCGAGACTTTAGCAGCAGTAATGTTATGATAGTATAATATTTCTTCTCAATCATAAGATTTTGAATCAAAACGACAGATTTAAAAAAAAAAAAATTTTCGGAAACATTCGTAAAAAAGGGGGGAGGGGGTAATTTTCGAAAAAAGTTCCAGTTATACGGTTTTCGCATTTATACGACGCGTCGTATAAACGAGGCCCCGTTACTTGATCCTTTGATCCTGAGCCCCCCCCCCCAACATTTTCACTAAGTTTACGCCTATGGTTCTTAGTATTGTCAATGAATACTCTGATGTGTTTGAACAGACAGTGGGAAAGATTCCAGATTATACATGCTCCCTAGAATTACGGAAAGATGCCAAACCAGTGTTTGTTAAATCACGTCCAGTGCCATATACTTTGCGTGCAGAAGTTGAAAAAAGAACTGGATAATTTGTTTTATCAGGGGATAATAGAAAAAGTGGACCATTCAGAATGGGGAACTCAACTTGTCATCGTGTCAAAATCTGATGGTTCTGTAAGACTGTGCTGATTGCAAGGTGACTGTAAACGATCAACTTCATGATGCCAGACACCCAATACCCAAGATAAAAGACATATTGAACAACCTACATGGTGGATCATATTTCTGCACCTTGGCCATCCACAAAGCATATTTGCATTTAGCAGTCGTCAAAGACAGTGCAAAAGTTCAAATTATCTCTACACACTAAAGTACCTGTTTGGAAAAACGATTGTTTTTTGGTATTAAAACAGCACCAAACGAATTTCATTCCTTCATGGATCAGTTTGTTCAAGATTTAGATGGAGTAACTGCATATTGTGATGGTTTTTTTTATATATGCATATTTTGTATACCCCAAGCTTAATGTTGATTGGTCAGTGGTCGATCGGCCAAAGGGAAAAATCGCTTTTCCCTGTGTAGAAAGCGATTTCTTTGATTTTCCCTCTTTCACGTCACGTGACGTTAAGGAGTGAGCCTACGAATAATTCCTTGGTATCGTTTTTCGGATTATTCTTAACGTCATGCTTATGAACCGATGCTTATAATTCGGATCGGATGAGAATAAGCATGAGCAGGCAGTACACCCCCTGTGGATCTTAGCCACACGTTTGGATGGGAACCAGCGCGGGAGGCGTTGCTTTGTCCATCAGTTCAGTTGCGCCCTAGACTTCAGGCGAGCGGTCGCACTTTTCTGTGCTCCCGCCGCTGACATATCTGCTCCAAGAGAGCCGTCCCCCTGTGCTATGGCTCCGGCAGGCCGACCCTCTTCGCGAGCGCAGCCGCCTTAGGGACAATTTCGAAAAATGTCTTTTTGTTTGTGTGCCTCAGGACTCCCACTCGTCCTTTCAGCCCAAGACGATTCCAATCATTCTTTTCTTCAACGTTAAAAAATTCACTATAGTGGCGGCTCGGCAAAGAGATTAGCCTCTGTGCCCTGCGGCAGGATGTGGGTGGGGAGGGGCAGGGGGGTGACGCCCAAGAGCCGCGACGCACACTTTGAGGAAGACTGCTGTAACGGAAGATGCTTGTTGAATCTACACCATAAGTACAATAATGCATTTTTTACTCCTTCAAAATTTTGATGTTACTAAAACCTCTCATAATGACCGATTTTCATGACTTAAGTAAAAGGCACTACTGCCTACTCATGCTTATTAAAAATGCTATCCATATCTACAGTGATTATGACAATACAGGCAATAAAAGAGAAATTTTGGTATTACAATCGACGCCCGATATAACGATCCCTTCGTTCCATCGAGAATGGACGTTATATTTGGCACAAGGTCGTAGCGAGGGGGAGACTTGGGGGTGTGGCCGGGTCTGATTGGGACGGTCGTTATATAAGTAAAACATAAAACATTTAGGACTTACCCTACCAGTCTTTATCGCTATAACGTGAAGTTGTCATTATGAGCGTCGACTGTATCTTCGAAAACAAATACAACGCCACAACAGGCAAATTGCCCAACGAGGTGGCTGACTTAAGAACATCATGGATCCCCGAGCCCCTACCTACTACTGCTACACCACACATGCACCCCCCCCTTCCGCGGAACCCCCCCAATGAATCGGTACATGCGGGAATGTGCGTGTACGTGTAGTGCAACCTGACGTAAAGTTTGTTTCGGTGTAATGCTTGTTATGTGTAGTGCTGTCATCTGCCCCCAGTTTTACTAACTATGAGTGAAGTGTTATGGTTGAATGATTTACCGTTGTAGGACTGTTGCTCTCTGTGGCGAGACTTTTTAACGGGGAGATCGGCTCGCATTTGCGCCTTGAAGTTGGGAACCACAGAAAACCAACTTCAGCCGACCACCACTGTGGGGTTCGAACCCGGATCCTCGCATCACGAGTCCGGCACTATAACCACTCGACCACCACAGTGGCTTTATATAATAGATCGTACGAAATATTTATTCGCGAAAGCAGGAGAAAATGTCTCCTTACGATTGATGTAAGCCGACTGTAATTTTCTCAAAAATAACAAGAGACCAAGTGTCACGTAAACATCGCCAGACGAACACGGGTTCTCCTCAGCAACGATGGTAGTGACGAATCTTGGGAGAGAGAGAGAGAAAAAAAAAAAAAAAAGCATCGTTTCTCCTCTGAATATACAGATAGGGGGATACATGCTCCTTCAGCATCGTATGATAGCATTTTCTTCTCGCGATAGCGTCGATTTAAAAAAAATAATTTTTTTGACTTGAAAATTTTTATTGTAAATTACGTAGTGTTTTTCCTTGAACGAAAACTGCATTTTCACGGGACCTCTTACGATTAATTCAACTCAATTAAAAAATTGACTTATTATGAAGCATGGTATGTATATTAATAGCATTACTCAATGATATAATTATATTATCAATCGTATATCTCTCTCAAAGAATTTTTCTATTGTTTTCTTACGTTTTTAACTAGCGTAATTTCATCTGAATTTTTTTCTTTCAATGTTTGAGCTGAAAGTTGAAATTCGTTGCAATCTGACGAGATGTGTCCAAAAAACAAATTCATTGAGATTCATTAAGAAGTACATGTAAAAGAAAATAATAAATTGCAGTGATTTTTGTCCTGTTGATGCTGGTTTTCGGTCAAGAAAGGAGTGGGAATCCTGCGTTTGAAATTGCAAACAATTGCAAACATTAACTGACTCGTATAAACACCTGCTTGATTTCTAGGAATCTTGATTCTAAAGGAAGTACATGTGAAAGAATACTAAAATAATCTGATGTCACGGGGCCCCTAAAATCTCCTCTTAAAAAATCATTTTTTATAGACATCAGGGCCGCAACTAGATGCTTGGTCAGCCGGGGCAAGCATGCATTTTGGCGCCCGGGACACCAGATCCGCCTGCATCCCCTCCCTAGTTGCAGCCCTGTTAGACATTATATTGTTTTACATATTTCTCGTGAACGTAAAGCTTTGTAACCACCTGCACTGCCCATACCCAGTCTGCCCATGCGCTAGAACGGCTTTACTTACTGGGGCCTCCTCCTCGGATAGATTTTTTACGGATCCAAATTCGAAGACCCTCCCCCGCCCCTAAAAGAAATTTCGGTGGATTTATAGAGCAAAAATTAGTTAACCAACGCCTATCACCAGGACCGAAAAACTGTTCTTGTACCGGGCCGCTGAATGACTAAATCCGATCCTGCCCCCGGGCCATAGGCACTGGAACCTGGGGTTGAGGCAGTTCGAGCCCCTCATTAATAAATTTTACGAGGGGGCTGAGCCCCCCCCCCCATAATTAATAAATTTACAATGCAACAACCACTGCCCCTCCCGCATAAGGGCTAGAGTCCCGTATATACGGGACAACCAGTCTCCGACCCATAGTGGTGGGATGACAAGAGATTCCATACGGCTCGCAAAAAAAGTGTTGTCAAGAAAGTATCTAGTGCTTACAACACGATAATTGTATCAGAGAGAGTTCGTGGCCCGCAGCTGAAAAGTACACGCCTGGGTAACACGTATGCGAAATCGAATTATATTATATAATGCACTAATGATTGTGATGCAGTAGTAACTATGCAGAAATTATTCAAGCATCAATTAAACATTTTGAAATTAGTTTTATCCCTGTTTTCATTGTCATATGGCCCGCAAACTGAAGAGTTTGAACATCTATGTCGGGGCCCAAATTAGACAGGGGGGTATCCGTGACCTGGATCAAAGATGTTTTGTTAATCAGTGAACGCATGTTGTTTAAATGTTGGAGCTGCTGGGCAGGGCCGTAACCCGGAGGAGAACGGGTGGGTCTTTTGCTCCGGATCCTGGGCTAAATTTTCGAGATTACAAGGGGACGCCAAAATACTTGCTTGCTCCGACTGACCAAGTATCTATTTGCGGTCCTGTCCCAGAGCAAATGCTTCACTTCCCCATGCGGAAATCAGGCCCTGTTCTATGTTCTACAAGTAATGTGGGCAACCAATGCTTGGTCAGCCAAGCAAGTACATATTCTGGCGTTCCCTCGCAACTGGGGGGGGGGGGGGGCAGGTGGGTCTCGTGAAAAGGGCATGCCCCCCACAAGGGGTGGGTTGGCAAGGCTCCAGCCCTGGGGCCCCGGAACGATTATTATTAATCACTCTAGAAATCCATCATAAAAGGGCCCGTGAAAGTCTGGTCGAGGGGTCCCACTCCAATATGTGGGGGCCATGGCCCAGGGCGCTGAACCAGAGGGGGTGCAAATTTTATTCCCAAACCTCTCCTTCAACATTACAAGAGGGCTCTAAAATGCGCACTTGCCCCGGGTGACCAAGCATCTAGTTGCGGCCCTGCTTGTAATGTTGATTGAAGGCGAGGAGAAAGGATGAAATTTGCCCCCCCCCCCAGACCAAACCCGCCTGCCATGGGCGGAGATACGGAGGGGCGTGGGGCCCTCCGTAGCCCCCCCAGCGTCAAAGGTGGAGTCGACTGATCTTATGTATATATGAGCTGACATCATCATCGTGCCCCCCCCCCCAGACTTCCAAGTCAATCTCCGCCTATGCCGCCTGCTTTCCCCTAACTGCGGCTCTGAATATAAGGCCGAGTTATAAGAAAAAGATGAAAACATAACTTATTCCAATCTATACATTCCCACTGAACGTTGAGTATCAAAAGGCCATTATTTATGGGGAAAATGTTTTCCCCCATTCTGATAATTCCGTTTCCCTTTTTGATTTTACAAACGTGCATACTTCCCATTGATTTAACATTGCATACATGGGTCGAAAAAAAAATCTGTCAAAAATAAAAAAACTTACAAAGAAATAAAAAAAATATATTTTGATAATCAGCGCGGTATTTGTGGCATCTACTCTGAAAAAATGATAGAGTTTTGTGAGTTAGAACTATGCAAAAAGAATTATCATAAAACAGTAATTTTACTCAGTGTTCCAACGGGAGACGGTCGCGTTAAGACGCCTTCATATACTAGGAGTTCTAGGTCGCGTTAGAACTCCTTAATACATATGAAGGCGTCTTAGGTCGCGTGAGGAATCGGGTGACGTCACTTGATTTTTCGAAAAGAGTAGCTAGAAAACCGGTTTTAGGGCACCCCCTGCAAAGCACCTCCTCGTCTCCAGATGCCATCCAGACATGCATGTCTTCAGGCACCTACGATTGGCACCGAGGGAGAATGATAATTGGAGATCGAGTGTCGTTGTTGACCGTGAGAAAAATACTACAAATTGTTAGAAAAAAAGAAAGTCAGAGCAGATTTTTTTTACTAAACTTTCTTTTGGGGCAATTTTTTTAATCACAAAATATGGGAAACGTATCCACGTGAATTTTTTTTTTTGGGTGGGGGCGGCATTGGCCCGTGGGCCGGATACAAGTTTACGCCTATGCTGGATGCAGGGGCGTAGCCAGAAATTTCATTCGGGGGGGGGGGACCAGACCCCCAAGTCCCCCCCCTCGCTACGCCCTTGGCTGGATGGAATGAAAATTGGCATAAACAGATGTCTCATTCCACAGTGAAATTGCCTTTGGGTGCAGATAATGCACATGACCCCCCCCCTCCCAACATCCTGGAACAGGGGGCCCCCATAAGCTGCGCTCTTCAGCGGACCCCCTGAATAGTAAACTAATAGTGTGAAAAAAAGACAAAAAATGACGAGAATGGTCCAAACCCCAGGCCTTGAGCTCCGCCAGCCCCACTCTCGTGGGCGAGCCATGATACTGTGGCAGCTTTTCCGCAAGCTTTTGTACACAATACAATGGATCCCGCTTATAACGTTTTCCTCCTTAGTGAGACTTATTTTCCTCTCTCTGGTGCCAACTCTTGTTAATAATACTCGTCGAGATTTCTCGTTTAAAGCGTTTTCCCGCAAAAAGTATTATACGGAAGGGCTGTTGAATGACGTGTGTAATGAATCACGTGATTTCGCTCACGGCCCTTCTAATAATCCCCTCCTTTCCCCAGGGCCGTCTTGAGCATCATGGGTCCCCGGGCCAAGCGGTTTTTCTGAGGCCCTACCTTGTAAATTCTAGAAAATTTCAACAGGATCTCATTTTTGCGAGGCCCCTCTTCTCTTGAGCCCCCCGGGCCGTGCCCATGCGTTAAGACAGCACTGCCCTCCCCGAGTCGGAACAAATCAAGGTTTTTTCCCTTGCTTCTGAAAAAAGAGGCTACATTCCTTATCGGCCTTTTTTATTCGCTGTACTGTCTTGGACACACCTCCCCTCAAAACTTCTATTCACAGACGACATTGTTGGATCGATTGAACAAAAATATTTGTTTCGCTTCTGCCAGGGGCGTAGCCAGAAATTTCGTTCGGGGGGGGGGGTCCAAAGTGACAGAACAATGGATTTGGCCATCTTTTTCCCTTTTTTCGGTCATTTTCTCACATTTCGGGGGGGACCAGACTTCAAGTCCCCCCCCCCTCGCTACGCCCTTGGCGTCTGCAAAAATATAGTTGTTTGTTCGAAGTCTTTTAGTAAAATAGTTGAACGAGTGCGTACATAAAGGATTAATTTTTTTCCCCCACGTGGATGAATCCTACGATTCTAGCCCAAAAGAACTGTAAGTAAAGCTAAAAATGTTAATTTTTGTTTAATTTTTATTTGAGCATCTCGAGTTAACTATAATAAATCTATGTTTGAAGAGTTTGGCCCTGCCTAGAGGCCAATTGCGATGTTTGTTGAATTGTGTTTCATAAAGTTTAAAACGCTTATTTTTAATAGGGCATGTCTACAAATTACAGAGTAACCTCGTTCATACATCACTCAGTTATACGGCTTCCATGTTTATACGACGGTTCGGGGCAAGAGACCCGCTTGCCCCCCCCCCCCCCTCCCATTTGCGGCCCTGCCGACATTCGATCACGATCACCATTGGCGTACGCAAAGGTGGGGGGGGTATCAACCCCCCAAAACCGAGATTGTAGGGTTATTTTGCAGGGAAAAAACGTAACCCCCCCCCCCCACCCTTATGAAAATCCTGTGTAGGCGTATGGGGCAATCACAAGTTTTTATGGGAAAACCAATCGCCTAACCAATTTGTTCTCTTAACTGAACCATGGGGGTATATTGTATCGCTTAAAATTATACAAACCCAATCATTATTATATACACATCACATAATCATACCGAAATGAAATAATATTTATTACACACACACACACACAATTATATTTTATTTTTTAGTTTAAATATACAGTGAAACCTCGATATAATAATATTCTACGGACCAAGAAAAAATATTGTGGTAGAGGGATTTATATAAGAGAAGCAACATTATCCTTACGCGTGATCAGTTTTATTCTATTGCTGCCATTTTTTCTATATCGACATTGTTAATATCATCGAAAAATGCGCTTTTATGTATTTATTCGTTACAAAAAATTGTAATGGATTAGTTTATTTATAAAATTCACATAGATGTGTATTGTCCCTGTAAAAAAGTTTACCGCATAGCGCTTTTGTGTTGTACACAGAGTGTAGCAATACAAATAACTTTAGCTTTCGGTGATCATTAAGTGCAAAATAGTGATCTTATTAGACGCCTTCAGAAGAACGAAAACAAGTGACGAAGTTAAAATTAAATTCAAAACGATTTTGAAAAAAATATAAAAAATATTGTTGCAGCGATTTCAAAAATCTAAAAATATCGTTATAGATGGGTTTATCATAGTAGATGATGTCGTTGTACTGAGAGTTTAACATTAAGCCAGGCAATTCCAATCAAGATTTGAAAAAAATATCATTGTACATGTATTTATATTATCGATTATCGTTGTAGCGATGTTTTGCTGCATATACAAATGCCGTAGCGTATGCAGGATTTTCTCATGGGGGGGGGGGGGGGCATTCAAAAATTTTTGCTTCCCGAAAAGGTTTTACTGAAAAAATACACCATGATCTTTTCTCAAGGGAGGTGCACAAAATTTTTCGGGGGGGGGGGGGTGGTAAGAGGCCCGGCAGTAGCATTTGGGGCTATGGATAATGCCATCAATATCTAATTTTTGAATTATCTCAGCTTCATTACACAATAAAGCTAGAGATGACAGTTTTTTTTTGTCAAAGACTTCAGCAAACTGATGATTTCATAATAAGAAGAGGATTTCATGTTGATGAAACATGCAAACTTTCTTGTCATCGTTTCATAAATAATTTTACGGTCAAAAAGATGTGAAATTGAGGAATCCAAAAAAAGACACATTGAAACATATTTTTGGTAAGTTAATATATCGCAGTTGGTGCATTTTATACATGCTGTGTAAAGTCTATTACTCACTGGTATAATATTAAAATTGATATTTAATAGGGTTTGCTAATAATGGGCACTTTGGAAATAATATGATGCAATTTAGGGAAAGTTCATTGATGTTTCAAAATTTTACCAAATAAAATTATTTATAAAAATTTGGGGCTCCTAAAACATGAGGATCTGGGCAAATGCCCATGCAAAACTTGGGCCCTGCCTACTTACACTCGAAAATTGTAAACAGATCTAATTATCATGAAGGGCAACGCCATGGCCTGTAGCTAGAAATTTCGTTTTGAAGGGGGCAACAAAAGTGATAGCCCATACATTTGGCCATCTTTTTGGGGTCATTCAAGTATTACGTCAGCATAGATGGAGGGGATTTTCGATTTGCTGACTTGATGGTAAGGGGTGGGGGGTGTTTGGATGATGTTTACGTCATCAACCACCCTTTATGAAAATATGAAATATTCTTGATGGCATCTTACTCGGTGCGCCAAAAATGTTTTTGATAAATGTTTCACGGATCCTTCAAGTGCTCAGGAAATGTGTCCGGGCTGCTTAAGTGCTCTGGAAATGTGCAACGCATCACTCAAGTGATCTGTAATTCTGCCATGGATCATTTAAGTAATCTGAGAATGTTGCCGGTTAACTTGAGTTATGTAGAACCACAATGGGGGAGGGGCGCGTTAAAGTGCTCTAAAGTTGTGCCACATGTGACTCAGGGATCTCTAAATGTGCCACGGATCGTTTAAGTGTTCTAGAACTGCGTCGCGGGTTAGTTAAGTGATCTTTGAATGTGCCATGAGCCTACTTTAGTGATCTGAAAATGTGTCAAAGCTACTTAAATGCTCTGGAATTGTGCCACGGATCATTTAAGCGATATGTAAATGTGCCGCTTAGTTCATGTGTACAAAATTAGGTTTGGGGGGCAAGCCACATCAGATAACCTTCA
Source organism: Pholcus phalangioides (assembly GCF_987345545.1). Taxonomy (NCBI): domain Eukaryota; kingdom Metazoa; phylum Arthropoda; class Arachnida; order Araneae; family Pholcidae; genus Pholcus; species Pholcus phalangioides. The sequence continues at coordinate 54,243,359 of NW_028301602.1, read as the reverse complement.
GGGCCACATTTGGTCCGCGGGTCAAGGGTTGAATGAATTTCTTAGAGAAAGTTTGAGTTCTTACCCTTCAAATAACATTGAAATTATGCGTTAGGAGGTGGGGCAGTGCTGACGAAATTTTGCTGACGGGGGGTCTAAAATGGCTAAAAATTTGCTGGTGTAATACTTGAACGGCTCCTTTCCGGTCATTTTCTCACATTTCGAGGGGTGGGGGCACCAAACTCGAGTGCTTAGGGCCTTCATGTGGGCTGATCCGGCCCTACCTACATCTATAATTTATAATTTAACTGTGGTACACTTCAAAGCACTCAACAATGCATAGGATAGTACAACGTTGCATTCTTTGCATTCAAATCTGCTTTTCCTGCGAGTTCGCTTCCCTTTCACGTCAGATTTGTTTGCACACACCACGCATTTCCGAACAGGATTTTTTTTGGGTTCTATCATCGAGCTATATAATATAAGAGTAATGTAAGCTCAAAATGGGTGCTACAGAGAGAGAGAGAGAGAATGTGTGGTAAAAAATACGGGCCATATGGTCATTCCATTGGCAAAAGACATGGCTTCGTTCATAATCGGGATGGCCTTAGGAGCTAAAGCCCTGTAAAATTTTGAAGTTGCTTGAAGTAAACATGGCTATATATCCCAGCTGCAGGGAGAGGGCCTTGCTGTAGCCAAAAGCCCTGCTAAAACAAAGACTTTGATTGATTGATTGGCTATATATCCCTGGGTTATTTTGTCAAGAGGCGTGAAAATATTCTCATTCAGCTATTGAGAGGTGATTATATTGTTTCAGGTTGAATCCCTGTGCTTGTACCTCGATCGTCCTGGCGATGATTAACCGAGATTTTAAAACTTCAACGTTTCGCAATTCGTGATAATTATTGCTTAGATAACGTAAGGTAGAGGTCCCCAACCTTTTTCTAGTCACGAGCACTGCCTGTACCTACCATCAAAAGAAGAGCACCGTTATGGCAAGTTTGAGATACGAATGCACGAAAAATCGGGATGATTTTAATCCTTGAATGCAATTCGTACAAGGTGTTCAATTAGGACGTTGACCAAGAGCTCGCGGGCACAGAGAATACCATGGCTCTTCAGGGAGTACTGAGGTGCTCGCGGGCAACAGGTTGAAGACGTGTCCGGAAAATTCACCGCCAGCAATTCACCGACAACAATTCACCGCCGGAAAATTCATCGCCAGAAAACTCACCGCTAGGAAAATTCACCGATAACAGTTCGATGGGAGGGAGTGAGTGAGTTACTGAGTCAATAAGCGAGTCAGTGAGTGAGTGAGCTAGTGAGTATGTGACCTAGTAAGAGTGAGTGAGTGACCGACCTAGTGAGAATGTGAGTGACCTAGTGAGTGATTGAGTGAATTAGTTAGTTTTTAACTTAGTAGTGTCACACATGATTAAAAAATCCGATTGTTCGACATTATATTGTCTACTAGCTGATACTCTGCGACGTTGCCCGTCCCGTAAAAAATGTACAGGGTGATTATAAAAAAATTATCCCGACATATGGGCCCCTAACTATCATACCATTCACAGAAACTGAATGAAATTTTTGGCATAAGGTATTTTGATGTATGCGCTCAAGAATGATATGGAAAACAACAGTGTCACTCTAACAGTTACGGTTACAGTGAGAAAATTTCGAAAATATCAAATGGCAGCACCAAGTTTTTTGTAATGGAATGTGATCTCCATTGTGAAAAACCCTAAATATCGTTCAAACGGCAACTGTAGCATGAAAATCACCGGCGGTAGATAGGCTAAAAGTGAGGACAACCAATAAGGACAGAAGCAGCATAAAATAAAGCATTTTATTGTCTTTCACAAATTTTCCACATGACCTTGTGGAGGACTAATCAGGCTGGGATCTCAGCCGAAGAAACGGTGTGACGAATGAAACGAACATTAATGCTCTGGTGCACGGCAAAGTCTGTAGATTTACCAAAACTGTAGATTTGTATAAAGAACAGACATACATACAGACAGACAGACATACTTTCACACTTATATATAAGATATTACAATACTAACCTAATGGCATATTCATAGCTTCAGCGGTTTCGGCTCGGCTCAATTCCAACGAATGACCCCCTCCATTATTGAACCCCCCTTATGACTACCTTATGGGTTGAATATGGAAAAACATTTCTTAGTGAGTCTTCACGTTGTTAAACAAAACTATTCACAAAATTTGATATTTATAGCTTCAGCGGTTTTGGCTTGGCGATGATGAATCAGTCAGAAACATGTGTTATTTTATATACAGTATATAGATGTAGATATGCACTAATAAGACAGGATTTCTGAAAGTTCATCACCCATGGGGATCATCGCTGAGTAAATTTGAGATTGCAGAATCCACACCAGTGAAGTCGTTAGTAACAGCTAGTTCATCATAAAAAAAAATCAATTGATACTGATAATCACAACAATGTTTTTTATAATATCAAAGTGATAAAAGGAGAGGATTTTAAGGGGGTTAATTTATCGCCTTTCCACTTACTTTATTATCTTTTATAATTCTGTTGTTATTCCTTTTACTATTTCGTTAGAAGTTTCTGAGTAAAACATAGAGTTAATGGAATTATTGAATACAATCTCTTTTATTGTGCAACAGCAATTTGTAATTTCTCTCTTCCGTATCATCTAAATTTCTTCTAATAAAGTCATTATTAAAACTTTTCGCCATATCTTTAGGATCACTCACTATATCATTTACTCACTCACTCATTAGATCATTCACTCACTAGGTCACTCACTCACTCATTAGATCATTCACTCACTCACTAGGTCACTCACTTACTCATTAGATCATTCACTCACTCATTCACTAGGCCACTCACTCAATTACTCACTAGGTCACTCACTCTCACTCAATTATTCACTAGGTCACTCACTTACTCACTCTCACTCATTAGATCATTCACTAACTCACTTACTCACTCATTAGATTATTCACTCACTCTCACTCATTAGATCATTCACTAACTCACTTACTCATTAGATCATTCACTAACTCACTTACTCACTCATTAGATCATTCACTAACTCACTTACTCACTCATTAGATTATTCACTCACTCTCACTTATTAGATTACTCACTCACTCTCACTTATTAGATCATTCACTAACTCACTCTCACTCATTAGATCATTCACTAACTCACTTACTCACTCATTAGATTATTCACTCACTCTCACTCATTAAATCATTCACTAACTCACTTACTCATTAGATTATTCACTCACTCATTAGATCATTCACTTACTCACTAGGTCACTCACACTCAATTACTCGCTGGGTCACTCACTGAATTACTCACTGGGTCACTCACTTAATTACTCACTAGATCATTCTCTCACTCACTAGGTCACTCATCCACTCAGTAGCTCACACTCTCACTCACTCGGTAACTCGGTCACTCTCTCACTCACATGCTCATGGACTCAGTAGCTCGGTCACTTTCTCTCTTTCTCACTCACACGTTTGTGGACTCAGTAGCTCGGTCACTTTCTCTCTTTCTCACTCACACGTTTGTGGACTCAGTAGCTCGGTCACTCTTTCTCTCTCTCACTCACACGCTCATGGACTCAGTAGCTCGCTCTTTCACTCAATTACTCACTCGCATGGAATTGTTGTCGGGGAATTGCTGATCGGTGAATTTTCCGGCGATGAATTTTCCTAGCAGTGAATTGCATGGCGGTGAATTTTCCGGCTGTGAATTTTCCTAACGGTGAATTTTCTGGCGGTGAATTTTCCATAAACAGGTTGAAGATACCTGACGTAAGGTGTGGGTAATATTAATTTCACCGAATGGTGGTTTTTGGTAATATTGGAAGTGCTGTTAGTTAAGTAACGGTTATTTACAATATTTGCACTTGTTTTGCTATCTTTAATTACAAAGAAAACAATCAGAAGCCAAATATTAATGATTGCCTGTGATGACAAATTTTATGAAGTAAAGACCTTCAACTTCAAGGAGCCCTGGGAGCAAAAAAACAAGTATTTCCATTTTGGGCCAAAGATATTTGGTTTATTAACAAATATATTCATTCAAATTCAGGGCTTAAAATTGTGAGATTCCAAGGAAGTGTCCCACTTATCGGCGCAGAAATCCTGTCCAGCAGTGGAGTAACTATGAAAAAAGATTTTTTTTGCGCATTTCTCACTTTCCTTGATTTTAACTGTGAATGTTTCTCATAAATAACAAAGATATACACTTAACATTTCTTTTAAACTAAGGAAATGCATCTGTGATCCTCTTTTCCTACCATTATCCGGGATAATCAGGGCTTACTGTAGTTTACTGTTTGTATATGCTGTAAATCTTTGTTTCTGTGTTATTGATGAGTATGTGATATTTACAGTGGATCCTGCTTTTAACATTTTTCAAAAAACCGTCCTGAGTGGGAAAATGTTTCAAATGGGATATCTTAATAAGAATTTCTTATAGTTGAGACCATGAAAATTAGTCTTACTAAGCAGGAAACGTTATAAGCGTTAATGATCAACTGTAACTGACAAGAATTTTAACGTTCTGTACTGTTAATTTTTAGGTTAATAAATCAATAATTGCTCGATTTACATTTTGACCAAAATGAAGCAACTTTGTTTTTTTATTCATTGTAGTAGATTATAAGTGATTTTTAAATGGTATAATTCATCAGCTGTTATGTAACTTCTTTCTTCAGGCCATGGTTTTCATTATATGAATATATGAGGAAAAACTGTATAAGAGTGTCTTATGAATGGAAGCCTGGGACAATGAAGAGTTCTGTTCATTGGGAATACGTTGACATTGATGGACTGGAAATATCTACTTCATTTATTCAAAAGGAGATCTCAAATCGTTTCAGAAAGGATAGGTGTACTGGGAAGTCCTCTATTAAATTCAAAAGAGCTACATGAGTAATAAAAGAAAAAGAGCAAACTGATTAAATTTGCTTGTGGGGTCAAAATGACCCACCTCACCCACTTGCATGTTTTTTGTCTGACAGCCAGTGTGTTCAGATCAAAATAGCGTATTGGAATAGCACCAGTTTTCTCGATAATAGTTTCAAATTTATGGTGAAACATCTGATATCTGAGCTGAGCATGAGAATAGTGTTAGTGAATTGCATGCAAGATCTGTGTGATCAACATGCCATGGTGTTTGCTGGTACCGTGTTTCTGACTTCAAATAAGACATATTTTGGTAGTTTTAAAAATATAGTAAACATTATTTTAATTTGTAAATTTTATTTTCTGAGTATATTTTAATCATATCTGTTCATTTCTTAATCACAAAAAAATGCATTCAAAAAAATTTAATAAGGAATTGAAATTTTATTTCGAAAATCATGTGTCCCTCTATTTTTTTCAAATGTCTTAATAAAATAATTTTTTGGGAAAATAAATAAATTTGAAAAATTATTTAGTGAATGTGAATTGACAGGTGAATAAGGTCATGTAAAAAACCCATTACTTTTATGAAAATTCCTTTTGTTGATTTTTAAAATGCATTAACACTTACTGGGGTCAAAATTCAAAATGGCATCACGACATCAGTTACCCACAGAATTTTCACAACGTCAGTGAAGGGTTAAGAATCATCTGCTGGAAATGCAGTTATTCCTGGGCTTAAAATGATTTGTTGCAGAATCATGTTTATTAGCCAAAAACATTGTTTCCCTTAGGTTTTTCTGGTAATTTGTTTCAGGTGCTATTAAAAATTGGAAGTTAAGTTTTATAAAACACTGAAGAAAAATTTGTAAAATGTTTTTGAAGAAGGCTGAGATGAACAACTTCACAATTTGATGAATGTGAATGTACAGTAAGATAGGAAAAAATATTTTATCCCAGTCAGGTTCTTGTGTGTCCTCTTATGTGATGTGGTGAGCTCTTTTTTGTGTTTCTTAGATGCAGATAAAAAAGATGAGTTCTTAGAATGTCAATGCAGTTCATTTTGATGTCAACTGTTTTGCATCAAAAGAACATGTGCACTGAAAACATTTAAGTAGTTCTTTTTTTTAATTTTTTCCTCTTGGCTCAAAAATCTTTCATTTCACATGAAATGAATTGAAACTTTCCTGAAAGAGAAGGAAACAGTCAAACCTCTCTTTCTCGAAAGTCTCTATATCTTGATGTATATATATTATATCTTTTAAATGAAAAAAATCTGCATTTACTATACTATATCAATGCATTTTTACCTTGCTATCTTGAAGTAATTTTTGGAAAACTCTTTATCTCGAAGGTCAAACCCAAAGATAGTAAAAATAAAAACATGGGGAATTCCTTTTCTTTCATGCAGAACTGGCTTTTCTCCGGATGTTTAAGAAACAGATAAGAAAAGATTATTCATATTATTGCCTATTGTGTTTATGGATCTTTGATAGTCATAGGCTGATACTTTAATTGACGAGATGGATGCCATGTGGATGACTTGCTCAGCATGGCAAAAAGTCAATTGTCATGCCAACAGACAATTCAAAATGGTTTCAGAAAAAGCTGCAGGTTCGCAACCAGTCATCTCAGTGATGAAGGATAATATCTGGTGGTAGGGGCAGCTCGAGCTTACCTGCCGCCCGGGTGCGAAGCCTCATATGCCGCCCCTAATGCGACCCTGGCAAGAGGCTGACGGCTTCAGTGAAGGGGACCTCAAAATAAACCTGATTTTTTCCTGGAAAAAAGCTGCACATCATATTGTTTACTGTGCAAAATGTGCGTGACCATATGTCCCACTTTTGAAGTAGATTTTTTTTTTAAATTCCAGAATTATCTTACCATTCTTAATGCCAGATAATTTAATCCTTGAAACAGCACTTATTTTTTTTAGCCATCGTCACTTATTCTGCAACGATGATATGTAGCGAGATTATTTTTCATCAGAAATTTTTTCATAGTTGTTTCTGGTACTCCAGAGACTGGCCAAGTGAGAAGCCGCTTCTGGATGAGGGCATGGCACCCCCCCCCCCTATCCTGGGGCAGGGACCCTAGGCTGGGATCTTTTGTAAGCTCCTCCGTCAGACTTCTCACGGGACTTTCTATAGTTAATTTATAGCGTAAATAAGCCAAAAAATTATGAGAATTGTCCCGAACCCCAGGGCTAGAGCTCTGTCAGTCCCACCCTTGTGGGGGCCATGGGGGATAGAACCAAAATGTACACTTGCCCATTGTGATAAGAATACAGGGGAGGCGCTTGGCCATGCAACTTATTGCGGCTACACTGGGCATCGTTCAAGAGCAGTGCTAAATCCGAGATGAGTGGGTAAAAAAAGTTCTACTGGCCAAAATAACAAATAATCTGTCTGCTCTGGAGGAGTGCAAAATCCTAGATGAAAGGGCAAAAAAATATTTTTTGTTTGGAAAGTCGTGAGGGACAGCATGACCCCCAAGGGTAGGGCTGATAGGACTCCAATTTGGGAACCCAGGACTAAATCCTTATAATTTTGTTTTTTTCCCACACTATAAATCAGGGTTGTTTGGTTTAAACCAAGTGGTTTTTTAAAAAAACAGATAAAAGTGGCTTTAAATATAATTTTTTTCCTTGAAAAATATGTTGATTCATTATTAGCCAAAATAATTAATTCTTACCATATTTTATATTATTGGGGTACATTCTGATGGTATATCTTTAAATGACATAAGATGGTATGAGTGGTTTTTTTCAAAAAGTCTCATAAAAGTGGCCTGAATATATATATATTTTTTCATATGACGTATCTTAGTTATTTAAGGTTATATACAGAAGCCAGAATTTTTTCCTAATTTTTGGCACATTTTCTAACTTTTGGCTACATTCTGATGCTCTATCTTTAGCAAATTCATGAATAAGGATTGCATCACACATCTAAATGTGGTGGTGTATTATCTCACAGGTTTCTTTTTCCCTTCACAAAGAAGCAGCAACAGTAGTGACATCATCATGCTAGGGGCAGGTGGTCATATAATCCAATAAAGACACCAGCTGTCCTTAAAGGACAAAGACTATAGTTTGTTTCAGGTTAACTTTGCAGTGAAGAGAAAGGTAGAGAGTGTATTCCTTCGCCGCAAAATATAGTTCCCATACATTGGAGGTTTCTGATGATCATTTATATAGAATATTTCAAATTTTTTTATGATTTATAAAAATATACTGAAAAAATACCGTTTTGAACCAATGTATATTTGTTTAAAATTTTTAAATTAGAAAAAATATTGGTTACCATTATCAAAAATCCATGGCGAGCTCAAGAACATTTTGGCGCGATTTCCAAGAAATTTTCCCCGCCAATATCACTGTCGTGCTTTTTTTTTTGGTTGCACAATTATATATATATTATATCGTCATTTTGTTGAATTTTCCATTCAGTTTTGAATGTAGTTATAGGCTTACGACGAATATTCAATCAGTTTTTTTCTCTCCCTAAAATAGCCTCCAACGAATTCAGATATTCACTCATAGATTACAGGAAGTGTCCCTCTTTCACGACAGTGCCGATACCATTGTGAGAGGCTCTCTTTATGGGTGTAGGTTACGGTTCCAGACACCCCCCTTTTTTTTATATCTATTTCTTGCCGTATTTGTAGGATAGAGGTGGTTTCTGAATTCCAATAGCCGATAGCGGAGGGTGTTGACATAAGTAATGTCTCTTTTGCGTCCACACCAACTTCTCCCCCCACAGCACACACAGAGGCTGTCTCTCCAGATAAATATAAATAAGCAGGAGAGAGAGAGAGACCCACAATGGTTTAGGCTTGCAGTGTATTTTTTCCTTCTGTGACAGTTGTATCTTTTCACCAGAGATAGACACGCTAAAACGTTCTCCGTTCTTTTTGGCAATAATGCATAAAGCACGTTATTGAAAGGAAGAGGAATTTTGGCTTGCAGGTGGCCTGATGGAACACACGTTGGAGCAACAACAATTAATGAGTAATAGAGAATCCAATAGTTCTACAACTTCAAGTCAGGATTCCATAGAATGGAAATCCGTAAAAAATGACTAAAACTGTAGTGATAACAAATGGCATCGACGTATATGCGTTCGGGTGGGTGAGCGACGGAAATTGCGGCAAGAAAAGTGAGTAAAAGAATTCTAAATTTTTCCTTATCATTTTTATTATCATTATTTGGGGCTATTCCCAAATTCAAACATGAAAACCGGATATAAAGTATCGACGATGGTTTTTTTTTTTTCATTAGCTAATTGTTACTGACTGCAATTTTTTCTACAAGCATTACGTTATACGGAAAAAGAATTTTTTTTCTGCGAGATTGGCGAAAATCGGCCATACCTTACAGAGGCAGCGCATCGATACATAGGTTAAGAGGCTTTCGTTGTCATAGCAACGAGTGATGCGGTTCCCTCGTAGCTTCCTCTTCACTGCAAAGTTAACCTGAAACGGACTATAGTGTAATAGTAGTTACATTACCTCACAGACATTTTGATTTTCTTTCCCATAAGAAGTAGCACGTCTCCCACTGTATATCTCCCAGTCTTAATATTCAATAGTTGTTTTTTTTTTTTATATTTTCACTGTTCAGACCGGTTAATCAAGGTTCTATATATACTGGTGTAAGAAATTAAGAGAATTTGCAGACTTGGTCGATTATCTCTAGAACTACTGTACCAATTTTAATGAAATTTGATAGGTACATACATTGATACAATAAAAATCAAATAACCATTCTATAATTGTAATACACACGCATGATCGTGCGTAACACTCGTTGGAGTCAGAAGGTATGAAACAGCGGTTGCAGAATAAACAAAAAAATGGGTTAATAGGGGGTATGGTCCCCTCTTACAGATATACAAAGGTCTCGCAGTGTGATTTCATACTCGAAATAAGGCAGTTTATCATTTCCTGTGGTAATTGGTCCCACTCATTCGGCAACGCTGTTTTCATTCCCTGGATGGTTCCCGGAGGGGGGTTGCGAGTTGCAATTGCCTTCCCCAGAGCGTCCCAGACATGCTCTATAGGGTTAAGGTCTGGAGATCTGGCTGGCCAATCCATCCAGCGAATATCCTCACTCTCTAGAAAATCGTCGAGCAGAATAGCTCTATGTGGCCTCGCGTTATCGTCCATTAAAATGAACTCAGGGCCAACTGCACCCCTGAAAAGGCGAATATAGTGCCTCTTTCAAAGACATGGAGAGGTGCGGGGCAATCCAACATGATGCCTGCACAGACCATTAAACCTCCTCCGCCATAATGGTCGATTTCGCTGACATTGGAGGGTAGGTAGCGGGTCCCTGGTTCTCTCCATATGAACGTACGGCGAGAATCGGTGCTTAGGCTGAACTGGGACTCATCAGTGAAGAGAACGGTCGCCCATTGATCCATACTCCAATCTCTATGCTCTCTGCACCATGATAAACGGACTCTCCTGTCCGTAGAAGTGAGCGGGACGCAAACAGCAGGTCTTCTTGCAAACAACCCTCTCTCATGAAGTCTTTTGGAAACAGTCACCCTTGATACACGGGTTCCTGTGGCTGCATACAAGTCACTAGAGAGCTGAGAAGCTGTAGCACTCCTGTTACGCCTCGCTATAATCGACAAATGGCAATCTTCTTTGGCTCTTGGACGACCTTGCCCAGGCTTTCTCTCGATGGATCCGGTATCCTGGAACTGTTTCCATAAGTTACACACGACGCTGGGCGTTGCGTTGAACTGTCTACAAATCTGGACTTGAGATTGGCATGCTTCTAGCCTCCCCACAATCCGCCACCTCATTCCATCATCTAAACATTGGTGGTTTCTCATTTTTACTGTTACAATTTGAAATTAACCGATTGCTGCAAAATAACACCAAGAAATTCACCGAGGTGTGCTAGCGAACGAAATGCGTCTTAACTTACGCACGCTTATAAAGCCTGTTTCTCTACTGGCTCCGCCTACACACACGTGTACGCTTACGTATTTGACGTACAAGATTTGCATTTTTGTCTAGAAGCAGTGGTTTTACATTCAGTTCAGTTCTTTTCATGAAATTCGATAAAATATGCGAATTCTCTTAATTTATTTCACCAGTGTAGTAGTAACAGATTTATGAAAAATAATCAGCTATATGCAGGGTAACTATAATTAAAGTTGTGATTCTCCAAAACTATACAATAAGTACTGGTCAGTATGACTTGAAAATTTGCATGGATACTCCTGGAGCAACGGAAATTTCTTTGGCAAATGGAAAAAGTGTAAAATGTGCTAGTAGATGATGCTGTGCTTGGCCAGCAGTATAATCTATTTTGTGCAACCACGTCATTTCGGCACTTCTACGGCATCAGTGTGTGGATAGAACAACTTTTATCAAGATGTACATTGCAATACCAGCAAAGCAACTGCTGAAGACCCATTTTGACAATAACAGGGTGCAACTTAACCCTTGCAATTTCTGGCTGTGGGGGATGGGGGTACCTCAAAATGTTATGAACACTGGTCAGATTGTAAACTTTAGTGAATTGCAAGCTTCAGCGCATCCCCTATATGTTAGAAGTTCCTCAGGAATATTAACTTAGGGACGCGTTTTGCTTAATAAAGGTGAATTGCAAGCACATCCACATCATAACCATGGCATACTCTGATGTGTTCTTGAACAAAAGTTTTTGTGCTTTCACCTCATAGCGAGACCACGGTGGACAACATATTTAATATTTCTTGAGTAAGTTGTAGTTATTTGTGTTCAATTACTTTTTTTTTTGTGTGATGTTTCTATGAATTATGAAATCGTGAAATGTCATAATTAAATTAGCATGTTGCCATCCATGACTGGCTATCATTTCCATTCTGCAAGCAAATTTCCCACGTGTTGGATGATGTCATTAATTTTAAATTTTTAACTATATTTTCCCCTTTACCAAATAAAATTCCATTTCTTCAGGAATATTCATGTCAGTTTTCAAGTCATTCCAACAATCATTCTTTTTTTAGTGTTTTGAAATCAAAACTTTAGTTATAATCACCCTGCATATCGTAAATCATCGCTAATTAATCTGCATTATTTATACTTTATAAAATACATTATATTCACCTAATTTTTACAAGTAGTTATAGTTTTTGCAAGATAGCTTGCTAATTAAGCATACTGAAAGTAACTTGAGAAAATCTTTATATTATATATGATTAATAATATTAAAAGAATTTTCAAACAAAGTAATCAATTGAGTTAAGCAAAAAATAATTAAATTGCAAAAGTTGGTTTTTGTTAAAATATAAGAAATATTTATTGATTAATTAATATGGGAATAGTGTTAATTACATTAATAAACATATTATTTTAATTAATTATTAGACGTTTGAATGATTTTTGAGAAATTTTATTGTTTTCAATATTAATACTATTTAAAACAAAAAACCAGTTTTTTACTGACCCTGCTATAAATTGACTGTATAAGGGTGCCCTTCATGGAAAATCTGGCTTGGGTTATGCGAAAGTTTCCCGCCTAAGGGCCCTGATGAATGATGTAGGAGCTATGGGGTGGGGCAGGAGGCTTAAAAAAATAGGTCCCACTCGGGTACAGATTTTGTCTCAAGCCACTCCAATAGCTTACATTCTTGTTTCTTGCATTACAGGCCCTGTCTATTTTCTCAATGTTTCCGTTGTCGAGATATGACTCAAAAACGTGATTTACTGTGTTAAATTTTGGGGTCTTAACTAAAGTCTGCGCTGCACCCCTTGCACCCTCATTGAAACTTGAATTTCAATTTGATTTTTCAATTTGTTGGAAATGGACCAAGTTCACTACAAACTTACAGCACCTTGACAGAAACTGAAACCATTGATTAATGTACGTTTGACTCGGGTTACAAAAATATGGTTGAAGATGATTCAGTGGAACTATAAAAAGTAACAGTAAAAACTGCCTAACATTCTTCAAAAATGCTGCAACGTTTTCTGAATTAAACTGAGAAGATAGGGCCTGAAATATTTGCAACTCTTGCTAGTAGTACAGATGAGATTGTGAAGGCTCAAAAAGCGAAAAATATGCCTCATTCTAAGATAACAGATTATTTTAAATAAGGTATGTAAATAGAATTGAATTGAACAACAACAACAAGAAATATTTGAACATAGTTTATCACACATATACTGTGTGATTGACATTCAATGTGTAATTGATTGTGCAACCAATAATGTCATTGATATGTAGTAAAATATATTAAGGTATTTTTTTAGTTTTTATCAATTGAATTTTTTGTCATTTCCACAGTGTTTTTTCTTTCTTACCAGAAAAAACTCTATTTCTCAAACTCTCTATCTCAAAATTATTTTCCATCGTGTCAGTTTCGAGATAGAAACGTTTGACTGTATCTGAAAATTGATTTTCAAGTAGACATGAATTAATCTGAATTAAGACAATTCTGATGATTATTGTGTGAACATTCAGCTCACAATTGCTTTATGTGACTTTGTGCATCCATGTCAACTAAAATTTTTGTTAGAAAAATCTGTGTTGCTGAGGTAGCAATATTATGAAAAAATCTTTGTTAGCCAAAAATTTCATGGGCGGTGTTGTTAATTACTTTGAATTTTCGTCTTACCATTTTCTTGATTTTTCTACCAGGTAATGCACAGGACTCGAGACAAATTGTGAGATTTTCTGCCGAGCCTGGTGAAGTGTCTTTAATCATGAAATATCAAAATGTATCGACAACTATCGAATCATCTCAGAAAAACGAGTTCTCATATTATGTAAGTTCATCATTTTTAATTAAATTGTTGAATAAATTATTTATTGTTCCATGGCAAGTGATCACCATCAAAAAATGAAAGTTTCCTATAAATCATTGAGCTGCCCATATGGTTGTTCTTTTGCTCATATGGTTGATTTTTCAGGGTTTTGAACTTGAACTGTAGAAGTACCAGAGCAATCCTTTTTAACCGCTATTGCAAAAATTTGTGATACTGCTGTAAATGTTGATATACTTTTAGATTAAACCAAGTGCCATAAAACTAGGGTTGCCTGTTTTGAAATATCGTTGTATGAGGGTTTTTAGGGAAATGGGGAAGGGGCGGCAATGCCATAAAAAATTTCATGTTAATATTTTTGGAATTTATGCTGTCAGACATTTCGTGTATAAGGAATTTGATAAAACATGCAAGGTGTGGGGGGGGGGGGGTTGCATGCATTGCTTTGTATGGTCATGAATTATTGAGGGCAAGCTTCACAAAAAATTCTTGTGAGATTGAGTGACCTAAATCCTCAAGGTTCCGCCACCTATGCCTCACCCCCATTGCAGCTACTTCACCAAACACCAACTCTGTCCATATCGCTGTATTGCAATTTATTGCCATTAATGAGATAGGTTGGAAATGAAGACTCGGTCTGTCGGTGGTCGCCTCAAGTTCGTTAGGGAACATATCTTATCTATATCCTCCCTTGGGTTCGAACCCAGGACCGTGACAGCAACCTTCATGGTGGTAGATGAGCATCTTACAATCACAGCACTCGGGCGCTGGGATGTGGGTGTCCCTGTCCCAGCTGGAGCAGTCAAAAGATTGTACATTTGAAGCTAATACTCAATTTACTAGCAGAAAAAATGTGAGGTGCTGTCGCAATCGGTGAACAATTTCTCATATAATTGTATAATGTTGTCAAAATAGTTATGTTATATATATGTAAAGACATAGATTATTCAAATGCATTCTACCACCTTTTTAAAATTAGTCCTTTGTTTGAAGCACCCTTTACATTTGCTTAACGGACGATTTTGTACTCTATTTTTTAGAAGAGAAAATAATTTTATTGCCGAAAAATGCATTTATAGTGTATTTAAAATCTAGATGAGAAACAAATTTCCAAGTGGGATAAAAATTACTGCTCTGTAATTAGGTTACAGAGTTCAGTTATTTCAGTTCTAGTGTTAAAGGTTATTCCCTATATTTGGCTTCAATTGTGTTTATTTAGTCATTGTTTACGGCTGATACTCGGTGTCCAGTGTCCAAATTAGAATTTTTGTAACCATCACTGAATGATTTGTTTATTTACTGCATCATCTGTGAAGGCTTAGCTGATGTTCCTTGCTGCATCTGCAATGTGCCCTCAGCAGACTGGAAATGTTCTGTAGTAAAAAATCAAACACAACACTACATACATACTCGGACTGTTAGGTATACACACAGTTATACTTCCGGCACAACTCACTAGGTAGTAAATCGCCTGTAGATCAGGGTTGTCAAATTTACCAATTTCCTTCCCGCCTGGGGCTGGGTGTTTTAGCCTAAAAATCCAGGGTTTTTGGGGGGAAATGGGTTATTTTGGAGAAAAATTGTTTTCGAAGAAGATGTGGTTGCTTTCAGGTAAAAATTTTATTTTAAGTTTAGTTTCTCTATTCTAAAAATTGCAGTAGAGTGTGTATATTTTGAAGTATTTTTAAAAAAAGATTTTTTTTGGGAGCAAAAAAATTTATAATTTCTTGGAATCACAAACACACTTTTTATAATTCTACCTTTTTTCATGTAAGTATTTAGGTACAAGATTCACATATTAAAATGTTAAAAGAAACTGCAAACAGAATATGTAACCATGAACTTAGATATGTAATGTGTCAAACGTTTATGCAAAGAAATTATTGCTTATTTATAACACAATAAGTTTTCACACAAATCGATTGAAGTCTCTGTGAAAAAGTAAACCAGAGCATGTGTAAACTGAATTTTCATTTAAAAAATATATTTACATGTTTGCATTACTTTTTATGTTAGTTTTATGAGGTTAGTACATGAGGCTTTCATAATTGAAATATCCAGAGACAAAAATAACATTATCTCATAACAAAAAGAAAATGACTTTGTAGGATTCTTGAATTGAACATTGGTAATGAAGACCTTCAAGTGAAACAGAATAAAAAGTAGTTTTCTCCAAAAATAAGATCTAACCAGAAAATAAGCCTTATCTCAATTTTTTAAGATGCTCATAATATAAGCCCAACCCTGAAAATTTGCATGTTTAAAATCATCAGCCAGATGAAGGGATTCTGTAGGTCTGTCATTGTACATGACAGGTTTTCGTGAATAAATTGATATTAATATACAATAATGTTATTGATATTTGTATTTAATGATAATTCCAGTTATTCTGTAGGCTAATTTGGACAAGTGGAAAACACCTCCAGAGTAATGAATCCTCAGAATGACTCCTATTAACCAGATCATTTTTTAATTGTTACTGCTCCTTTTTAATACAAATACAACGCCACAACAGGCAAAAATGCCCAACGAGGTGGCTGAGAAAAAGATGCCCATGAAAATATGGATGTCATATATTTCTAAATGTTTTAATTTAATGAAGCAGGGATATTCTTCAACAGTGAGGAATTCAAGAAAAAGAGAAGCATGTGGCTTTAGCTTCTGAAAGTTTGGGCTTGATTTAAAAAAAAAAAAACTTTATGGTTAACATAGAGCTGAAGGTTTTATTTTGGACGGATCAGGACACTTTTGAATACATTTTCTGCGGGGTTTGAACGATTTGGAGGAAAAAGAAATTCAGACACCATCCTGATTTCTCAATTTTCATTATCCAAATTCATTTATTTTACCACAAACAATTTACTTGCTACAGTTCTGTGTATAACTCAAGGTTCAGATATAATTATGCAGAAGTGGGTGTGTTTGTGTGTGAACAATTATTCCCTTGTTGTATGGTTAATTTTATTAATCAAATACATAGTTTAATGTGCACCAAAAATATATATTTAGACATAATATAAGAGACGTACATATAAATGATGCACAGTACGCATAACTTTTAACCAAACGATGGCGATATCTTGGGTTCTAAAAGGTGTAGAATGAAGCGGCTTTCACCAAAAATTATGTTTTGTGATTTTCTACTCCACTATGTGCAATTCATCTTGGTGAGGGGTCATCTGCATACTTATTATTGTTCAAACTTCAAAATCTTCAATGTAAACTCTTTTTTTCCATCTTATTTGATTTATCGTATTGTATTTACCCTAAAAATAAAATTTCATCCTTTAAGTATAAAAATGAGAGGGATATGAGTGAAAATGTGTTTGGGGACACTCCAAACATTGAGAAAATGAATTCGAAGGTTGATTGTGCATGGGAAAAAACACACTCCAAACAAGTTTCGAATGACAAATACTGCATATGCCACGCGAGTGTTTGGATTTATTGCTGTCAAAAAATAATTATTTTATGGAGGTGAAAAACAAACTTTTTTTTACTCTTCATTTTAGTGACTTTATATTCATGATTGAACGAATTTTATACCATAATTATTTCAAATGATGTGCCACAAAGCAATTGTTTCATCAATTTAGAAAAATGATATAAGAATTTTCCATCGAACATTTTATAATATAATTTTGTTTAATTTTGTAATTCTCCAATTTTTAATAATGCAAAAAAAACAAAAAACACGGATGAAATGAAATGCTGTGGTTTTACTAGAGATGACTGCACCAATAGCCACTACCCTAAACTTGGCGCACACTAAGATGATTTACGCTATTATTATCTCCATAAATATTAACATCAATCTAATCGTATTGTATTAATTTGTGAATGCACATTATTACATTTACCATTTCAGCTCATGAATGTTGTCCAAGGAATGAAAAAAATTTTCTGAAATAGTGAAAAATAGAAAAATTTCATTGTTTATTTGTTTATTCAAATACTTAAAAAAAAAGTTTGGAAAACTGGATGGATGACTTATTTGTCGCATCATCGCATACTCAAAAACCATTGCCAATTTCAGTAAAGTTATGAGCTTCATATTGAAACATTTTCGCATAATTTGTCATTAGAAATTTTTCAGTGATTGTGGGGGGAAATAAAAAGTTCAATTTTCCCCATTTTGCCAAAAAAAACCTGGGTTTTTAGAAAAACCCGCCTGTGCTTGATTTTTTTACAACCCTGCTGTAGATGGTGATAGACCCGAGTTGTGCTCAGTTTGAAAAAAAAAAATTTTTAATTCCCCACCACAGAGCTACAACGGTGCAATTAATCAATCGTTACACTTCACTCATGGTTTAAAAAATTGACTGATGGTAGAACTACACACAACAAGCATTACACAGAAACAAACTTCATGTTAAATTCACAACACATACAGGCACATTCAGGTATGTACCAATTCGTTAGAAATTCTGTTAGAGGAATGTGTATGAGGTGCATGTGCGGTTAAGTAGTAGTAGTAGTAAAAATTCTCACACAATAGTGTTCTCTACACTTTTCCTAAAATTTTTGCAGATTTTTCTGCTGTAGCACTGATAAACAAATTAATATGCGGAGTCACCACACAGAGTCACAGCTTCGGAATAAACATTTATTTTGACGACACATAATGATTATCTTGGTTAATGAAAAAATAAGACAGGCATAGAAATTTTCGAACCTCACGCTTTCGTGTGCAGTGACTCTCTGCTCTGCTGTTTTCCAGATGGTCTTCTCCAGTACCCGGGATCACGTGACACACTTGAGGTCGTTGACCCGACTCTTGGGGGGTCGTCTGCGTGAGACACCACAAATAAAAAGTACAGTCGAACCTCGTTATAATAGACTAATGGGACTGAAGGTTGTCTGTTACAATTAATGTCCAGTTTATAAGAAATTATTATTATGGGAATTTAATGCTATTAGGTTTACATCAATGAAAGTATAGTAGTTAACTGTAAAAGGTGTTTATTATATATGAAATAAAAACAGGCTTTAACATAGATTAAATTGAAAAAGATGTATACATATACACTGCTTTAATCTTAATTTTTTCTTGCTCATGAGTGGTATGAGTCACACAGTGCATCCATATTTATGCAAAACAAAACAATTGATGCTTAACTTTTAGACTACCGATGGGATTCATTGGGACCCACCTCAAGTATTCAATATCAATTTGTGAGTGCTCATCCAAGAGCCAGGCTTCAGACATTTTCTTTTTTCTTGTTCTTTGATGGGCATTCAGCCTTTTTCAATATTTTCAATTATAAGCCTAACATATTCAAACTTGTTGCTCTCAATACCAATGGGAATTTGATTAAAAAAGCTATAAAATTACAGATTTTTCATCACAAATCACACATTTTTTCGTCTCCCTGTACTTCAGGGCCTTATTTCCCACTCTTGCATAGCAAAAGTATAGGAAGCGCCACCAAGACAAGTGCTACATTTGTTGCTTGTTCAAAGCAAGGTTTTTCAAAATAGTTGCTAGTAGGAATGGAACTTAGTTCTGTTTTGCAGATAATGGCACATGGTCATCTTTCCAATGAAAAAATCTGAAAAATTGCATCAATAACATAACGGTGGATGAGCAGTTGGTTACATTCAAAGGGCAATTTGTTTAGGCAGCACATACCAGAAAGAAAACCAGGAAAATTTATGGTATAATATCCTGGGTTACTTGCTATAGCACAACAAGCAATGTGGGCAGCATCCAGATATACACTGGAGGGAGGGAAACCAATCAAGGTGGCAGAGTAGTTCTGAAAACTGACAGAGCATACATATAGGTGGTGGTAGAAATATTAACACAGATAATTTCTTCACCAGCCTATATCTACCTCCTAAATTGAAGCAATGGCAACTCATGTATGTCGGAACAAGAAGCCTTGTTATTTGCTGATTTAGCTCAATATGAAGGCACAACAATCAAGAAAAAATCCAGCTATTACAGACATTCTTGAAATTATCGTGCCAAAGATAGAAAATATTTGGAAAACTGCTTCAATTCCTACTGTTTCTCACCAACGAATATGCAAAATTTTCAAAGACTTTTACTGTAAATACAAGAATCTTCAGAAAAATATGAAAGCGAGGAAAGATTCTCAAACTTTCAAGTTGAACTTGAAATCTTTTCATTGCGAAGCACAGAAATTGTTCGACAATGCAGCATGCAAATGTCATTTTGAAGACTAAGTGTGACAAAATGAGAAAGGTCCCAAATTTAGAGCAAGATTTCTTGCAAGATCAAAGAAGTACACGCAAGATGGCCATTGGTCGAGTAGATGTCCCAATAACGAAGAAATTGAAAAACAATGAACAAAGGAAAATGGAAATGGTATCCCGTACCCCCCCCCCCCGGAAAAAGTTGAAATGACGGCCCTGATCTACCAGTACCTGATGCTGGTCCATCAATCAGTGCCGAAGCAAGCAAGTGCTTCATTTGCTTTTGAAGTTCTACCATCATCTTCACAGATGAGAACTAAATTACCAAATATTGCTCTTGCTTGTGATAGAACTGATGTCTGATCGATCAGCAGCAATTATTGTGAATGCTGTGCTGGAAGATGTTGGGTTATTGACGAAAGAGAAGCCAAATATGACAATAGACCGGATGAAAATAAGGCGTGAAAGAGCATCACAGAGGGTTCTTCTGCAAGATAGAATTCCTAGAACAAAATGTGTGAGGAATATATTTTGAAAGTCGAAAAGACAAAACCTTAGCTAATGTCAATTACAAATTACAAATACAACGCCACAACAGGCAAATTGCCCAACGAGGTGGCTGACTTAAGAACATCATGGATCCCCGAGCCCTACCTACTACTGCTACACCACACATGCACCCCCCCCCGCCCCCGCGGAACCCCCAATGAATCGGTATATGCGGGAATGTGCGTGTACGTGTAGTGAAACCTGACGTGAAATTTTTTGTTTCTCTGTAATGCTTGTTATGTGTAGTGCTGCCATCTGCCACCAGTTTTTCTAACTATGAGTGAAGTGTTATGATTGAATGATTTATCGTTGTAGGACTGTTGCTCTCTGTGACGAGACTTTTTAACGGGGAGATCGGCTCGCATTTGCGCTTTGAAGTTGGGAACCACAGAAAACCAACTTCAGCCGACCACAACTGTGGGGTTCGAACCCGGATCATCGCATCGCGAGTCTGTCACTATAACCACTCGACCACCACAGCGGAAAGAAGGTGATTCTTTGCATAGAAGAACCATATCTGAAGAACACATAACTATATATTGCAGGAACCCGGGTTAATTTATCTCGGTAACACAACTCCAAGAGAGTAGTGGAGCAAGGGATATAAAGTCATCAATTCTAGACTTTTTGAAGCAAGATTTTTAAACAAAAAAAATTGATGGCGATCGGATGCGACGGAACTGTTACCAATACTTTTTATAAAAATGGTGTTATCAGATTAATAGAGAAAGAAATAGGCCATCCCTTGCAATGGCTTATTTGTCTTTTTTACCTCAATGAGTTACCTCTAAGGCATCTTGTGAAGCATCTAGATGGATGTTCCATTAGTCCACACGGGCTTCAAGGTGATATCGGAAAAGATTGGAAAAGTGTGGTGAAAGGTTACCTATTGTGAAATTTAAACCAATCTCTGAATGATAACTCACTCGAAAGAAGTGGACTGTAAACACTTTTAATAATTTTACGATAATTTTAATTCACAAATATAAACAAATGAACTCGCACGAAATCTTGATCGAGGAATCGTTGTACAATTGACCAGCTTGAGGTCTCAACTCACATTCACTCACTCTGACTCATAAAAACGTTTTTTTCTCTCTCTCTCTCCCTCCCTGGGAACGGAAGGGGAGCTCTCATCTCCTTTTGACCTCTGCTCTCTTACTTTTCTTCTTTTTTACTATTATTATTATTACGCAGCAACAATCTCTAATAACATTCCGATAATAGACAGTGACAAAAGTGATTTAAGTGCAGATCAGATATATCTTGACGGGCAAAGAACTGGCAATCAAGAGAATTCTGAATATTAGAAATGAAGGATTATCAGAAGCAGAAATCCGTGCATTCCATGTTCCAAAAATAAACTTTTCTGCTAAGCACTATTCATAACTAATTGCATGTGATCAAGTGCGAGTGACTGAAACACCTAATATAAAAAATCAGGAACTGGACCCACAAAAATTATCTGAACCTGCTTTTCCATCTATTCCTGTAACAAAATGTAATCATTACTTCCCGGTTCTTTAATATTTTTCCCTTGGTAACCATTGAGTGGATGACAACAATGAAATATACAAGGTTTTGATAGAACTATAAACATTTATTCAATTATATGTTAAACTATTAATGTAACGTTTTATCAACAATTATCACAGTTAGGCTTTTCTCTCAATGTTACAACGAAACAAAAGGGATCGATCTCACCGCCATGTCCAGGTTTTCACGTGTTAGTTCACATTGTCCGATAGACACTCCCAGGTGTCTATCTCACAGCCAAAGACTCCCCGGCACCAGCTTCAGACAGGTTTGGTGTCTTCAAACACACGTTGAGACCAGAGCTCAGCCGCTTCACATGGAACTGGAGGTGAAAGTCCACGGGTAGCTGGTTTGGCCACTAACCAATCCACTGGATCACGACGACGTTGAAACCTCACGTGAAGTCAAGCGATGAGACGGGTTAAGTGCCAAGGCACACTTCTACAATTATAACTTCATTGTATTTATGAGACAATCTAGCTCACACCATAACAGGGCGTGACGCCTTAGTGATTAAATAGCAGAATCGGTCGTAAGTAAGTGGTAAGCAGTGAAGCACATCTCTAGCTGGTTTTTATATAGTAGCATTCCCATAATGCCTCACGGAAGAACCAATCACAACATTGAAGGTGCGGCATTAGTTTGTATCTAATTTACATAATTCCATGAGAGAAAAGGAAATATTGTAAACATTATAATATTGAATCTGGCAACAAAACATAACAAGATGGCGGCCGATCGGCGGACACACGATCCCACCGGTCGATCCCGGAGACAAAGGTAAAACAATGACTAGAATAAAGACGATTAACACGGGGATCCAATTGGTAACGTTACATTCCGTGTCACACACAAGCAGTTGAACGGTGCGTACGACTCGTAACTGAAGCATTTCTTGCTGTATCAACAACCGAGAGTCGTGAAGGCTTCATTCAAGCCAGAATAAAATCAAGGAAAACTCTTCCATCGTTTGAAAAAAAAGTGAAATGTAATAACAGTGCTATAACAGGGAAAGCAATAGAGGCATTCTCCCGACACCTATATCGTCAAACTATGTTTTTGTTTTTTTAATTTGGAACATGGTTATAGTTTTGTCCCCACCCCCGTACCCTCAGAGAGGGTTTATTTTACACATATATATATACATATGCATATACATAATGTTTAAAAAGATTTTTATAATGTGCACTTAGAAAAGTCTTTTTGCTTGACCTTTAGGGTCCGTGAGGAACCTGAAGATATTAAAATATTTTCCTAGATTTTGGTATAGCGTCTTAAAACCTTGAAAGGCATCTTTTGAATACTAAGGCAACATCAATTTCCAAAAAAATTGAAAAAACACCCTTTTTCGTTCCACTTTACTGCACAGTTCTGGTAGGTCTCTTGGTCAGGGCCGTCTTAAGAGCATCATGGACCCCTGGGCCAATTTATTTTTCTGAGGTCCTGCCTGGTAAATTCTCAAATTTCAAATTCTCCTGCCAATGTAACTTCCTGTCGAGATTGGTGTGGTGGTGCATCTTATGTAGTGATTTCAACACAAATTTTACTTGCGGCAATATTCAATTATATGTACATGACAATCTGTTTCATAATTAATGCTGTTTATAAATTTGTATTTCTAGTGCATATTCTGTCATTTGGAAGTTCAGGGAAAATCTACTTTCATGATACATGTTGGTCATCATATTGAAAGATTGAAAGAGAGAAGCACGTCCTCTCAGCATATGATCAAATTATCTGATAGTACAGTCAGGAAACTATTGTATGTAAGTGATATTTTCATCAATTACGTGATTTAAAAAAATATGTATTAAACTTTGAATGGATTAATTGTAAGAACTTTGTTTATATTTTTAAATTCTTACATGCATTACAATCAACATGCATCTAATTTGGAAATAGATTTTTCTTTTTGTGAGGCGGAGGCAATTTTTCCAGAGGAAAAAAAGAAAATTTTAAAATATTAGAATTCTAACTTTTTATTCAGGATAATTGAGCTTTCTGGCTCTTATTCGAAAAAAAAAAATCGGTCCACAGTAACCTATTCACAACTCCAGGCAGGGTTTAAACTATAGCATCAAAAACTGAAGACACTGCATTTCAATGTCTAATTCTCAATGTAACATTATTTATTTACTTATTTGCAATAACTCCAGAAGGCATGAAATGCACTTACACCGGAAAAATAATATTAATATATAAATAGTGATAACAATCAGAAATAAAAGAAGGGAAAACTCCTCAATAGCGGAAGAAAATCCTGCATAGGAGACGCATATAAGTTCTGATGGCAGACTGTTCCATATTCTCACCATACAGCATCTGTATCCATTTAAAAACAATCTCTTCTGGCTGTTGGTATTCTTATTTGGAAACGATGCCTCCGTAGGTTAATTTGTCTGTCTGTGATTTCAGAGAAAGTTTTTCCTAATTGTAGGTTGTACATTTGGTGCACTAGTTTGTAGCACATCTTCAGATCTGCAACAATTCTATGTCATTCCAGTGAGTGCAAACCCAGAAATTGAATCCTCGCAATAAGACCCGCCACTCATTCCAGCTATTCGTTTGGTAAAGGACCTCTGTTTTTTTAGAAGCTTTACATCCTTAATTTTTTAAGGGCTCCATACTTGTGAACAAAACTCCAGAGTCAGGCGAGCGTACACACACAGAAAGCATATGACAATACATGCACATTACACTTGAGGTATGCCGTACATGTATGAAATTCTGAGCTTTGCAGACTTTGCCCTGATGTGGATAAGTAAAATCCAGGATGTGGCTCATTGCAATACCCAAATCCACGCATATATCTAATTGCTGTAATGTTTCATTACCTAGTGTAACATCCCTTAAAGGGGTTACGTGCCCGGTTCGAATTATCCAGTTAAAGGCAGACAACAAGCAGGAAACAAACAAGTTGTTTTGTATCACTTCAAAAGGCTTTATTACATTAATAGTTATTTTACATTAAGTTAGACTCATTAGTTAAAACAAAATTTTTGCGTTAAAGTCAATTATTCAAACATCAATTTTAGTTATAAAAAGGCGTGGATCTCACCACAGAAGTCCATGTCCATTTAGCCGTACATCACCTTTCTTCTTGCGGACCAAAAGAGGTAGGTGCATTAGATACGATAGCGATGTAGATCCATTCACATCGTTGAAATCAACCAAAGAATGAAGTCCCAAAATTCAAAGCAAGTCGCCAGCAACCAGGTTTCAGGTAGATCTCCCAGCAATCATCGATGAAAATCCACTGGAACCCAGCCAGTTGAACGTTGAAGATAGCGGAGGTACTGGACGTTTCTGTAGCATTAGACTAGAAGTTTCATCAGGAATAGAACCAATCGAGGTTTCATCTGCTAGAGAGGGCAACCAGTCACACGTTGAATTGCAAGAAAAACTCGTTAAGCAGTTATTTAGTTTTCATAAAAATAATGTCTTCACCAGACCTGCCGGTAACATGAAAGGTAGTTATTCAAATCACAACATTTTTTTGAAGTTTGACGACAGAAGCCGAGAATAACGAGAATTAGCTACTCAAGTAAGAAGTGAATACTTGAATGAATGAATGAATGAATGAATGAATGCGATTAGTGAGAACGAGAGACATGCTTTTATACATCTTAAACCGGTTTAAATTTAGGACCATTCGTCCACCGACAGCATGCCCTCTCTCGCTAAAAATTCAACAAGTCACAAAAAACAATTTGCATACGATCGCATACCTGCAACATCACAATCGGCCTCGATCACTGCCACACGACCACCGCCACTGACGAAAAACAAGTAAATATTTATGCGATGCTGACTTTGGACGTTTACGCCATGGACCCATGGATATGTTACAGTCTCAGAAACCAAGTAGGTCACGCCTGTGACTATTCATGTCATGTTTCTGGCAATCCACGTCCTTCTGTCCGTAGTGGAATCCAGCGATCCGTAGGAAGCATTCATCACCATCCGGTGCAAGAGCCACCACGAGTTACTCTGACAGACTGTCAAGTACTGGACTCAAATCAAACTTTCTGGTACCAGGCAATGCGGTTCAGGATCACCAGGTTACTATCACCTACAGTGTCGTTGTACAATGCTGAGCCAAACAATATCATCTAGAAATAGCTTCCATGATTCAAGAACCCAAACAAGTATAAACAGTACTAGTGATTGGAATGATAAATGCAGGGGGAGTGGCTTTGAGGATTCTGTTCAAAGCCCTAATCTACGTCGATCATAAGGTCGCAGCCATTACAAGACTAGTAGTGAAAGCATCAGGTGGAACAGAAATGGAATGAACCCAAAGCTTATGCTGACAACAGTCCTGGGCAGAGTCATCGATATACATCAGGAGACCATGTTCACATCACTTTGCATTCTCTCAGCCATAAAAGGAAAGACTGGTCGCAAAGCTCACGCCACAACGAGATGGACCGTACTTTGTGCTAGCCCAGAGATCGCCCACGACATACGCTGTCCCTGATCTGGCAAAAGCAAGCTTCTCTCTTGGCGTATACCATACCTCTGCTCTCACCATGTGGAAAACCGGATACTGTTTCCTTAGTGCCATTACGAAAGAGGGGACGACCTCCCAAAAAAGTTGGAACTAGTATGAACACTGAACAATCTCCCATAATGCTTTTTGCTGGTTCCTTGCCAGGACGTCCATGAAACCAGAGGCGGAGTATGTAAGCTGTTGACAAGAATATACAGTAATAGTTTTATTCATGAGACACGTGAGGTTTAAGTTGTATTGAGAGATGAAGACATTCTCAAAGAGTTTGATTTTAACCTTCATGATAAAGGGTTGTCAGTTTTGCATGTTAACATAGAGTTGTTCTGTATTAATGTAGCATAAAGGAATTTTCCATGTTCGCTGCTCTGTATACACCACACCGACTGTCACAAATTCAATTTTTCTCCCATTCTGCCCAAAAACCCACCCGGGCTGTAAGTGAACAATTATTCCCTTATTCTACAGTCAATTTTATTAATCAAATACTTAGTTTAACATGCACCAAAAATTTATATTCAGACAATGTAAGATGTACAGATAAAGGATGTACTTGTACATGTTTAAATTAGATATTTTGAGGTTGTGGGGGGGGGGGGAAAGAAATTCAATTTTCCCCACAAAACCCGCCCGGGCTGGGTTTTTTACAACCCTGGTTTGAACCCAGGTCCTTGAGATGCGAATCTGTCACTATAATATTTAACTGAAAGAACTCAATGAAATTTGTACATTCATGCTTTCTTATATTATTGCATGCATACTTGATTTATATATATTTTTTTGCAGAGCATCTCATATGGTTACTGTGCTGTTTGTGAAGAATGTAAAGCTTTATTTGGAGCCAAAAGAGACCTTGAAATTCATTTTGCTACTGTGCATGACAATGCACATATGCAGTGTAAAATATGTTCTCAAGCATTTGGCTCTCTTCGAAAAGTGTTGCAGCATTTTGAACAAGTATGTGTTTATTTTTCCAAATAAAATACAGTCGGCCCCTGCATTCGAGGGGGTTACGTTCTGGAGGTGACCGTGAATGCTGAAATCTGCGAATAACTGAAACTATAGGTATTTTTTATGTATCTCGTTTACTGAACATCATGAGAAAGAGCAGGGTGACTCAGGTAGAAGGGAATGTAAAAGAGGGTGCAGTGATTGTTGGCTATGTTTTCCGAAAGAACGTTGTGATTTTTCTGATTGCCGTGTCTTCATATCATCAAGTATGTTGAAGTATGTTGACAAGGCTTCCTCTACTAATTTTTCTACGTATGAAAAACCTAAAATAGTGGGATCTATCAAGGAAACAGTTATTTTCTGGATATTATGTTGAGGTGAACTTGGAAAGAAAAGTCATCACGTCTCTGCCGGGACTCGAACCCAGGCTCTCTTGCATACCGGGCAAGCATGCTACCATCTACACCACTGGAGACATGACTCTGCCTTCCTTATTTCATGCTCTGTGGCATGTGGTGCTGAAGTAGAGGCATTAGTAGTCTCTCTTAATATCCGGAAAATAACTGTTTCCTTGATGTCTTGGATTGAGAAAAAGCCATCTATCTCTCTATAAACTGTCCCACCCGGGGACCATTTCCTGAAGTTAAGAGAGGCTACTAATGCCTGTGCTTCAGCACCTTACGCCAGTGTGTGAAATAAGGAAGACAGGGTCATGTCTCCAGTGGTGTAGATGGTAGCATGCTTGCCCGGTATGCAAGAGGGCCTGGGTTCGATTCCCGGCGGAGACGTGATGACTTTTCTTTCCGAGTTCACCTCAGCATAATATCCGGAAAATAACTGTTTCCTTGATATCTTGGGCTGAGAAAAAGCCATCTATCTCTCTATAGAGGGATCTATGTTATGAAAATAATCTATTGCTGATTTGAGCTTGCGAAGCCCTTCCTCTATGTTACTTGTTTTACTTATACTTATACTACTTCTTTATCTTGATCTTTTTCATTTGGTACTGCTTCAATTTCAGGACCAGTCAGCTGCAGTAGTTCCTCCTCGGTCAACCCAGTATCAAAACTTTGAATGGCATGTATTCACTGTCAAGGTACCTCCTGACTTCCGGAACGAAAGACTGTTTAAACCAATCTAGGAAAAGTTTTTTCATAGTCTAAGCCTTTTTATTGTTTGTCCAAAATACTGGAAGCTTTGGCTTATCGTTCCCTTCAATTCTCATGGATTTACAGATTTTAAAATGATGGTGGGCTTTATCATGTGCCCATAACCATTTGCACAAAACAACATAGTAAGTCTATCTCTACTTGCCTTAAACCAAGAGCTCGCTTTTTTTCTCTTGCTTAACTTCTTTGCGGCATTTTCTTCCAAAATAGTGTAGTTTCATCAGCGTTAAACACCTGCTGAGGTGCATAATCTTTCTCTTCAATTTGTTTTTGGAAGTTTTCTAGCTGCCTCCTGGTCGGCAGAGGCTTGATCGCCAGTGATTTTTACATTGTGTGATCCAAATCATTTCTTAAACCTATGAAACAACCTTTACTTGCATAAAATTCTGATGAAATAGATGTTTCACCAGCTCTTTCTTTATGTAAAATTTTTCGCCTTCTCTGTTATAATACCGTCTTATGTAGCCACAAAAAACAGCATTTTCTGTATGAGAAACACATAGATCCCATAGGCGCTGCAAAGTTTTTACTGTCACGGGTGCAGTTACAGCTGAACGAATTTCAGATTCCTTTTTCTTGATATATCTCATCGTAGATTCGTTGATTCCGTAATGGCCGACCACAGCAGGTGTTGACTTATTTTCACCAAACAAAGTCAATATATCCAATTTTTATTGTCAAGTTTTCACTTTCATTTACCTTTTCAAAGCATCATTAGTAGCACTAGAAGAATGAGCCATTTTAAACAAGCACAACTCAAATTTTGTAAACAAAACACATGAACGACGATTGCTGAGTGTTTTCAAAAAAATTCCAATAGCAAAAAACCATGAATATGGAAACTGCGAATACAGGGAGGGGGGTCGACTGTATTCTGAAATTTTTATATGTGGTGTTATTGTCTATTTTCACTAGAAGATAAAAAAATTATAATTTAGGCAACAAAGGCTACATCAAACTTTGGTATTTCGAAGTGCTTCTTAAAATTGACATTATTTAGAGTTATCAGCCTTTGATTTGTGCACAGTATATTAATAATAATGCCTGACAAGATGAATACCTTAGGGCCACACATATACTCTGAACACATTTTGATATGTAGGCACTACCTATTCATTAGAAGTTCTTTTCAGGGATGTTTAAATTTATATGAAGTGCATGGACAGTTAAGTATTTGTAGCAATAATGTCCTATATTGCTTGGGTTTTCTCTGTACACTGAGCATTAACCTGTTCAATGTTTTTGACATAATATTTTGTGGAAAATTACATGAGTCACTTACCCCATCTCAGTGAATCTTATTCGCCATACGGTGGTGGAAAGTTGTACGGGAGAAATAAAAATACCATTCTTTGCTGCCATTGTTATACTGAGTATGTGTGGCAATTTCAGGGAAAAGTGACCCTATGAATTTTTTGTAGAATTCATCAAGATAACCGGTTCTGCCAAGGTTTCCCGCATTTGGGTGTCAAAATAGTACGTCTGTATTTCAGATTCCGAAAACTCGCGTTGTCACCGATTGATTAAAAAATCGAATTTCGAGCTAAAAAAGTTCGGGTTTTTTAACCTATCAGAGATGACGCGGGTTTTCGGAATCTGAAATGTGGATGCACTATGTTTGCACCATCGAGCTGGAGGGAGTATGACGTCAGCGGTCTTCACCTTGGCAGTGCTGAGAACGGCATCCGCAACATCATTCGTCGGAAGATCACCTGACTCAGTGAAAACACGCACAATCCCCCGTTATTTTCTTATGGCATAAATAGGAGTTTAAAATGATAAATATGAAAGAAATAATTTCAACATCGATATGATAATTCTAAAATTAATGAAAGAAAATTTCTAGAATTAATAAAATAGATAATTTTAGTTCCAAAATAAATGAAAGTGATAATTACATCATTGATGAAAGATAATTCCGGAATTAATGAAAGATGATTTCAGCATTGATAAAAGTGATAATTCCAAAATCATAAAAGTGAGAGAGAGACTTCAGCATTGATGAAAGAAAGAATTCCAGAATTACTGAAAGGAAAATTCTAGTTTTAATGGAAGATAATTACAGCATTAAAATGAAAGAATTTTGGAATTAATGAAAGAAAAATTCTAATTTTAATGAAAGAAAAATTAATTTTAATGAAAGAGGATTTCACTTCCAAAATAAATGAAAGTTATAATTCCAGCATTAACTGAAGATAATTATGTAATTAATGAAAGGCAATTCCAGCATTAATAAGAAATAATTCCAGAATTATTGAAAGAGAATTCCAGAATTAATGAGGGAGATAATTCAGAATTGATTCAGAAGTAAGGAGTGCAGACCAGACTCATCTCGACTGCATCAAATCCAGGAAGTCCTTTCAGATGAAAGTGTTTTGGTGAAAGCTTTGTTTCTGAAAGAAGCATCAGAACTTTTGAATGGCTTTCTGACATTACTTGAAAAAGAGGAGACCCTCATACACATTTTGTATGATGAGCTAGGAGCTCTTGTTAGAAAAATTATGGTACGTTTCCTGAAATCTGAACATATTCAGAATGTTAGAATTGCTGAGCTTCAGAATTTAGCTATAGAAAGCAGTGAGAACTGGAGGAAAAATGTGGTTGTTGGTGCTGAAATAGAATCCAATCTTGTTGAGTTGGGGGAATGTTCTCAACAAAAAATTTCTATTAGGTGCTAGATCATCAAGCACTTGCTGAAAGTTTTACCTTTTGAGAACAACACCATGCTGGAAAAAATGAAGTGTTTGCATCTCATTTTCTGACTGGAAAACTCTTCATTATCATGTATTAAGTACATTGTTTCAAAGCTACCGCAAGTTTGTCCTTCGGATACCCCTGTTATCTTGGATGAATGGATTTCTCTGCAGTGTGAAGATATACATGTGAGTTATCAAAGGTTAGATAAATATTGGGGATCTATACTTGATCTGATAAACTTGGATGGAAGTGCAAAGTTCAAAATTTTGCTTGTGCTTATCAAAGCCTTATTATGCTCTGCCCACATGGAAATGCAGACTGCGAGAGGGGCTTTAGTGTAAACAAACATTTCCTGCAACATAGATCAAATCTTTCGATTGAAAGTATCAATGGCATTAGGCAAATAAAATCTTATGTACATCATTCCAGGGGCGTAGCCAGAAATTTCGTTCGGGGGGGGGGTGAACCAAAGTGACAGAACAATGGATTTGGTCATCTTTTTCCCTTTTTTCAGTCATTTTCTCACATTTCGGGGGGGGGGGGGGACCAGACCCCCAAGTTCCCCCCCCCCTCGCTACGCCCTTGCATCATTCTCAAAATGCTAAAGATATTGATGTCGATGCCAATCTTCTGAAAGCTGTTCACAGCTCGCATCAGAAGTACCAAGACAGACTTCAGCACCAAAAAACTTTTGATAAGAAAGTTCCATGACCAGATGAGAATCAAAGACTAAAAGTAGAAGAAAGGTAGTTGGAAATTCAGTTATCATCAAAAGCTATGCTGAACACTGCAGAGAAAATGATAGAAGTGGGGATAAAGAGAAAAAACTTTGTAGACATCGAAAGGGGGCAAGTTCGTCTGAAAACAATGAAAGAACAATGTGAAGTGTTTTAGAGAAATTGGAGGAAAACAGTCATGAGTCAACAAAATGTCATGAGGTTTTTTTTTTTAAATGTATGCTTATTTGTTTGATTTGTAAACTTTAACTTTTTCTTCTTACACCCAGCTTGGATTGTGATTAATTTTTACGTCCCTATAAGTGGATGCAAGTTTTATCAAACATATAAAACTGATTTTTGACGCACCCTATAACTGTTTAAAATGTTCAAAATTGAAGGTTGAAATTATCTCAGTTCAAAAAATTTTCATTTTTGACAAAGGTAATAATGATTATGCGCGCTGCTCCGAATTCACCGATTGCGCTCCGAAACACTGAATTAACTGCTCCGAAAAGAGTCAACAGCAATCCCATCCCTGGATGAAGTATGTACATTACAATAATTTTGCAAATAGACAACTTAAAACTGAACTAATATGTTATAAAATTAAAAATGCAGTGGATCCCGCCTATAACATTCCCATTTAGTATTACTTATATTCATGGGCTCAACTGTTCGAGATTTCCAGTTTGAAGCATTTTTACTCTTATGTTTTCTTCCTGACAGGTGTTTGAAAAATGTTATAAGCAGGATGCACTGTAATATCCAGTACAATATGCAAAGGCATAAAATTACGGAAATTATTGGGACCACACGCATACGCACACACTTTTCAATAGCACTGCAGAAGCGTGTGTCCATCCTGTTCGCTATCTCTGTGCGTGCTGTTAATTTTTTGTCTTTTTTTAATTTATTTTGTTTCTTAATTTTTTTTTCCCCCATGTTTTTTTCTTTTCTTTAATTTGTTTCTTAAATGTTTTTCCTTCATATTTTCATTCTTTTTCTGTATCTTCTCAGCTTCCTTTTTCTTTGTTTTTTATCTTAAATTTTATTTTTAATACCATAGCATTTTCGATAGCACTTTTCTCCCGCTTCAACTGATTGTTCACACATACAATTTTTATTATTTTTTATTTTAAATTTTTTGTATATATTGTACATATTTTTTATTAATGTCTCATATGTTATATAATCACTATTAATTTGTGTTCACATATTATATTCAACTAGCTATAATACCCGGCGCTGCCCAGGTTTTCTTCAATGAGGCTTTGTGGATCACGTGATATCTCCCTCTTTCTTTGAGGGACATACAAACTGTGTTTAAGTTAACCAATATTTCGACTCATGAAATAAACAAATCTAACTAACAAATAACTAAAACTGAACTTCAAGTTATCCATTTGCCAGTTTCAGCTCCCAAAAATGCTTAATTAAAGCTGTGGAATTTTTTCTATGTACTTTTTACAGGTTATAATTAATTTTAAAACAACCTAAATTATATGAATTTATGCAGTTGAATATTAAAAAGCAATAACTGAGACATTAATTTTCATGCTTGAGAACATATAAATAAAAAGTTGAAATCAATGTTATTGCATGAATATCCTACTGAAAAGTATAGGTCCGGCTAATTACTTCATATTTTATTTTTTGGGCTTCGTACTCAATATTTCAAAAATCGAGAATTCAATACAATTTTTAAAATTATTGATGTGGCAAGAAACCCCTACTAAATTTCAGCATTTCTACAGTGAAATTGGCAATTTCAACACTGATTTCTATGGAGATCATCCGTTGCTTGTCCCTCAAAGTGATGCTGATGATGATTCTGATGTCTATTCAAAAACTCTCATTACTGGGAGGATTGAAAAAAGTGGCAAACCGTTATAAAGGTATAAACTATTATACATATACTAGCAGCATTAAAGAAGTGACAAACCATTGTAAAGGCATATACACGTCTGAAACGCATTGGTAGGGAACCAAAGTAAACAAAGTAAATGTTGCAAAAACCATTGTTGCCCAACAGTTTTTTGCTCATTTGGGGCATTTGCCTTGCTCTGATGAAATTTTAAAGTAGCCTATTGTTTCGCTACAGAGAGCAACAGGCCTACAACGATAAATCATTACACTTCACTCATAGTTAAAAAAACTGATTTCAGATGGCAGCACTAAACATTACAAGCATTACACGGAAACAAACTTTACACCCGGTTTCACTACACGTACACTCACATTCCAACATGTACCAATTCGTTAAAGGTTCCGCAAAGGAATAAAGACGAGGTGCATGTCTGGTTTAGTAGTAGCCTATTGTTCAAGTCAGGTCCCATTTGGTATATATGCAAAATTTGACGATGATCAATCTAAAATTGTAGATTTGTATAGAGAAACACACACACACAGAAAATCATTTTTATATATATAGATTAGGGTGGCCCCTATTTTTTTAAGGTTTGAATTTCAGTTTGCCCACCCCCCATTTTTTTCCTTTTATTCCAAGAAACAATTAGAGACTTCATTTGTTCAAATCAGAAGTTGGGAACCTGTGCCTCATCGCGGTAGAAGTAGGATGCCAGTGAGTGCCAAAGCGCTTGAAAGTAAAGCATTGTCACTTCAATGGCGAAGCAGGTCATAAACATGCACCAAAATGGGAGGGGTGAAAACTACTATAACTCTCACTAAAACCACTGCAATCTTAAGGCATGCGCCCACTCGGGTATGACCCGTGGGCCTCAAGAGAAAAGGGTCTCACAAAAATGAGATCTGGTTGAAATTTTCGAAAATTTGTCTTGCAGGGCCTCAGAAAAATCACTTGGCCCCGGGGCCTATGTTGCTCTTGAGACGGCTCTGACTTAAACTACTATAATATACTAAAGATTCACTGCACTTGTGCAACTGCCCTTTTTTCTCTCTTGTGGTGTCTATTATTTCATTTTACCCTTCCCATGTGGTTGCTTTTTCCGTCTCATTTCAACTTCAATTTTACTTTTTTTTTTTAATATTAATTTATTAAAAGACCATTCTCGAGGCTAAATTACTTAGTATTATCTTTTACTTACGATATTTTTTTGAAGTTTATGCATATTCTTTCTCCTTTATTTCATCTGGATTCCAATGCATATTGAGGCAGCTTATTTTTCAAGTGCCTTGGTGGGTGCAAGCCAAAGCATATTAACTCTATAATACGCTTTGGTGCAGGCAGTGACTAGTTTGTTCATGTGGCGCTCTACTTTCTGCCCTCAGTCTGCTGTAGTTTCTGTCCGGGCCAACTACGAGTGTAATTATGGCTTCTAATTTGAGAGGTGGTGATCGAGATATTTTTATAATTGGCAGTGTGTGTCACCAGATTATTGGAAGCAAACTTCTATCTAACAGGCAAGTTTTTATAATTTACGGGAAGTTACACTGTCTCTAAGTGAAAGTGCCAATTTAGTAGTGCTCGAATGCGATGTTCTCTTATTGGAGTAATCTTCAAAAAAATGCCCGCCGTATGTCAGACATGCAGAAAGAACATGAATGTAAGTTTGTATCAAATTTGAATAATTTGTTTCACATTGCTCACGCTAATGTTTTGGAAATTATAAAAATTGAAGAACACAGAAAATTTTTACTGAGTTAAAGAGAGTTGGAGAGAAGGGGATGTCTTGGGGAGTCGATAGCAAAGCAGGAAGAAAGCTTATTATTTAGAGACTTATTATTATGAAAACAGACGGGATAAGACTCATGATAGTTCTGAGATCGCTGGCAATTTCATGGATTCATCAGAAGAATTGTCAGGCATTGAGGTTATTTCTGATTCTGATCTTCATCAAACATTACTCATACGACTTTCGAGAAAAACATGGATGTACTGATAGGTTTAGGGGATGAAAAATGTACATTGGAGGAAATATTTTTTAACTCAAAAATTAATTGCTGTATTCGATCGATGCTACATTAGTCAGAGAAATGCCGTTTTTATTCTCCAAGCCGCAGCTGAATCTTTAGGGTACAACATAGATGAACTGGCAATCAATTGAAATACGATCCAAAGATATCGGGGAGATTTTCGTAAGGCGATGGCTACTCTCTCTCTCTCTATCTAAGATTAAAGAATTGTTTAAAGAAAATGAATTCGGTTTTGTATTGTATCCATTCATTGGGATGGTAAATTGCTGTCTGCTTTAAATGTAGAGATTTGAAAAGTGAAAGGCTACCTATCATTCTTACATATAAAGATCAAGAAAAATTACTCGGGATGCCAATTCAGGGAAGGAGCAAGCTATGGCTATATGGAATGTTCTAAAAGATTGGGGATTGAAAGATAAGGATCAAGTTCTATATTCTAACACAACCAGTTCCAACACTGGTCGTATCAGCGGTTACAATTCTAAAGCAGTATGCAGATCGGGAGATGACATATTTTCTGTGTCTGCACTACATGTACGAATTAGTGCTACGAAGTGTTTTCGAACATGTGTGACATCACGAACATTCAAGTGACTAGTAGTCCAGATGTTGTTTTCTTCAAAGAAAAAAAAAATCAGAGGAAAAATGAAATAATTTGGAAAAAGAAAATTGCATGGACAAGTAGAAATACTTGAACAAAATATATAGTGAGAGCAAAATACTGAGTGACGTGAATTATCTTTTTAATGCACTGAAAAATTTAAAAATAAAGCATGATTATCGGGAGCTCGTTGAATTATGTATAGTTTTTATTGGAAGGAGCTCAGACTAGACTATCAAAATCAGGCCATGGCACCAGGGGCCATCATGCTCGATGGATGACAAAGGCAATTTACTCCTTTAAAATGTTCTTATTTAGACAGCAATTGGCTTTAAGTGTCTGAAGAATATTTGTTTGTTGTAGTGGTGTATGTTAAAGTATGGTTGGAGAGTTCATCAGCAGTCGATGCTCCATTTGTTAAAGGAATTGGATGTCAACATTAGCTTTCTGAATCTCAGTACAGATCTTTGGGATAGGGATGATTCTTATTTAAAGTCACAAGGAACATTCCGGAATCTCAGTGTTATAATGACACAGCCGAAAGAGGGGTGAAATTGATGCAAGATTTTAATCGGCTCTTAACCGTGAATGAAGAGCAGAAGCCATTTCTTCTCCAGTGTGTCGAAGACCACATCAGTACAGAAAGCGGTACCCAGACTGCAAGAAGGCTACTCTTGAACAAAAATTTATTTAAATATTATCATGTTAAAAAGTGAATTTGTTGTTTCATATACCCTTTTAAAGATGCCATTTCCTAATTTTATAGCAAAATCATACAATTTCTTAATATGAGTAATAAATAAACATTTTCAAATGCTTAATTTTTAGCAAATTTTTTCTCCTACATCTTCATTCAATCAAGCTTGATGAGGCACGGGTTAATCCTTTATATATTGAAGAAATATTTGGCATACTTTCATATTATGGT
Organism: Pholcus phalangioides; assembly: GCF_987345545.1. Classification (NCBI taxonomy): domain Eukaryota; kingdom Metazoa; phylum Arthropoda; class Arachnida; order Araneae; family Pholcidae; genus Pholcus; species Pholcus phalangioides. The sequence continues at coordinate 54,205,975 of NW_028301602.1, read as the reverse complement.
AAAAGGAAAAAAATTAAGGGGTGGACGATTAAAAAATGTTAAGTAAATTTTTCACCATTATAATAAGGGCCACCCTAATATATATATAATCTGTTTACTCGTATTTTATACACTCTATTTGTCGGAGAAAATATATTTTATTTCAGTCTGTACAATACATGTAATATGACTTCTTGTCAGGGAGCATGTTGAAATAAAGATTTTTGTATGGAGAAAACACAGAAAAATATTTTAATTAGGGACTCAAACCAAGTAATTTTATAAGTATTGTGCAAACAGTCATAAATATTGAATAGACTAGTGGCTCATAGACCAAATACAAGTTTATGCCTATGATAATTTGGCATTATGTACAGTCAAATTCCGTTTTAACGAATACCGCTGTAACAAAAATCTCATTTTAACGAACTCTTTTCTGATCTTCCAGATAAGTTTACATAAGAACAATGGCAAAACCTGGAATTCCTTTGCAACAAAATTTTGTTATAGCAATGTGATTTTGTAGTCTTTTGGAGTTCATTATAACAGGATGTGATTGTAGTTCTGTAGAATTTTATTTCACATTATATGGTTATTTGTCCTTACCCAATAGTTCTCTTCATAAACATTTAGAATTAATTTCTCATTTGGTATTTACTATTTTATATGTGTTTCATTCTGCATCACTCATTAATTTATGCATGGTGCTAGAATTTAAAAGCTCAGTTTAAGAGTAGGGAATAAAATTTTTAGACCTCAGAAGCGTTTTAGTGGATGTTGCCTTAGTTTTTCATGTGAAAACCTCTTCAGGGGTGCAAGAGCTGCGGCAAACTGTGTCGAAATGGTTCTCTTGCTACATGGTGCGCCAAATTCCTGCTCAACTGTGACAATTCTTGTTTGTGGTTCACGGAGTTACCGCTAATGCACTGTAGTGCACCAAATACCCTGAATTTAGGAAAAAGAAGCATGAAATTTTTGCTCACAGGGCGCGTTCTTTCCGAGGCAAGGAAAGAGATACGGAGGGGGAAACTTCAATTTTTTTCACTTCCCACCATCTACTACAATCGCCTTATCTCATGACCTTGGAAAGTAGTTTTACTACCTTGAAGTACAAAGTCCTGTGCTATTATTGGTATAACCCGCGAACTATCAAAGTCCCTGAATGAATATGCAGAATTTTCCGATTTCGGAGAGCGTTTTTTCTCCCGCGGGTTATGTATACTGAAAATAACGGTAATTTCATGCTCACTAACCTGCGTTCAAAGACAGCATATCTATGGCGTAAATTCGCTTTATTTCCCACAAGATTGCACCCGCGTCTTTGCGAAGAATCAAAAAGGGGATTGGTTTATTCGTTTAAATTACAGAAGTTTTTCGGAGATTGTTAGGGAAAAACGGGATCTGTATGAACTCCAGCTAAAATATCCTGGTTTTGTCATCTAGCCACTATGCGGTCGCGTGGTTATCGCCGATCGTGATAGTTTCACATCACGAAAATCCGGATTTGGCGAACAGGGGCGGCTCGAGGAAAAAGATCTATACCCATGCAGAACCTATTTTTGGCACTACTGACCACATTTTTTTGGTCGACAGCTTTTTTCACCCTTTCAACTCTATTTGGCACCCATGGGCGGAGATACAGGGGTGGGGACGGGACGCATTGCCCCCCCCCTTCCCAACGTCAAAAGTGGAGTGGGTAGATCTAATGTATAGTATATGTGTGTATATGAATTGACATCATCATCATCATTGTGTCCCCCCCCCAGACTTCCAAGTCTATCTCCAACTATGTTGGCACCCCTCCTAGAGGGACGCCAAAAATGGCCACACGGCCCACCCCTGCATTGGTGGGGGAGGTTCATGCTCTTAACAAAAGTCAAAGGAAGGAGTTTGTACTAGGAGCATACTCATTTTACATAACTTCTGTGTGATACCTATTATACATAAATGTCCTACCTTTCCAAAACATGTTGTTGGAGCGAATGAAATGTTTGCACCCTCTCTTGTTTTCGCACTCCCTCTTGTGCATTGCTGGGATGGTACATTACTCCCTCATGTATTGCTGGGATGTTGCTTAACATTGTATCACCAACAGAATTATGTGAAGAATTGGTTGCACTACGATGCAAAGAATTACAAGAAGTGAAACCAGTTCAGAGAATAGATAGACATATTCAAACTTTGTAACTTTGAAAGCAGCCCAAAGTTCAAAATTTTGCCAGTTTTGGTGAAGGCTTTTTATCTTTAGCACATAGTAACACAGACAGTGAAAGAGAGTTCTGTGTTAAAAAAAAGTATGTTTGAACAGTGAAAAATTCTGTCCATCCAATGTTTTAATGGAATGACACAAAATCTTATGTTCAAGGGCATGAAAAATTTGAAAAAAATTGTCATTGAGATGCTGAACTTCTGAAAGCGACTCATGATTTGTATAAAAATATTGTAAGAGGCTTCAGACTGAGAAAACAGAAGGAAAAAAAAATTAATCTATTAATATTGCTATTAACTTGAGAAATTGTTTAAGTAAATAAGGTATTTTTTTATATTTTTCTCATTTTTTTGCATTTTGCTCTTAAATTTAATCATTTTTTAAATTCTGTGAGAAGTAAGCTTTTTTCACAGAAACTCATATTCTGCATGCACTTCTTTTGCTATATCAGGATGAATTAAGATTTTGGTGTTCAAGCAGCAGAAATTCTTGCTACCTAGATTTTCAGTATGCGTAGTGCTTAATTTGAAAAGAGTCTAATAATTTTTATTCGTCATTTCAGTACAAATACAAATACAACGCCACAACAGGCAAAATGCCCAACGAGGTGGCCGACAAAAAGATGCCAGTAAAAATATGGATGTCGTATACCTGAAAAATACAGCAACCCAATCTAAAACGCAATTTAACAAATTAGCAATGACACAAATGCAATTGACACAAATTAGAAACAATATATACACGTGATAAAATATTATACAAAAATGTATGTTTTAGTTGTGACAGATAAAGATACTTCAGAAAATATTTAAATGGACTTTAATACTGGAGGAAATTTATTTAGAATTATTTGTTCCAACCACTTTTGGCATTTCACAGAAAAATTACTCCTTATATTGCAGATATAGTTAGTTTTTGGTTCTGCTCCAAAAATGAGTTTGCTGCTCCAAAATTGATGAGAGGCGCTTGCACCTCTGCCTCTTTGAATTTTTAATTAATTCTGGTGTTCTCATACCCATACCAGAAAATACTGGGATTGCTCGAGCACCCATGGCTCAGATGCAACAGTTTTACCTACAAAGTGATTTTAGGTAAATCTGAGAGATGTGACTGCAGGGAGCGGCTTATGTATACCGGCATACCCCATCTTTCCAAGTTTGTGGTTGGGGATAACCCACTAAACCCATCCAACGATAATACATATGCCTGAGAATGCATACATGTCTTAGAGAGCAACGCAAAAGTATTTATATTAAAACATGGTAATATGTGATCAGTTAATTATTAATGAACTATGATTATTAAATAATAAGTGTCAGGAATTAATAAGTTCATGATGGTAAATTTATTCATCAAGAAGGGGCTTTTACTGATTGGAGTAAATTACTTTATTAATTATAACTTTTATAATTTTTACATCAGGTTATAAAAGCTTTTGTCAGTCAAAGCAGACCATGCTTCCAACAAAGATGGCTGCCTGGTTCACAGCTAAGCCTAATCGAAAGTTCCTGCTGTAGCTAATAGTTCCATCTTTGTATACATTTTTTTTTACTCTATGAAATTAATTCAAAGAATTTAGCAAACCATAACTTTGTAAATATAGCTTGTTCTATTGAATAAATATCAAAACTCTCTTATTGGCAGTGTTAATTTTTTTCCGTTAACAGTCTGACATCATAGCCTAGAAACATGTAACGTGTTGTCACGGGTTACACATTTGGCATTTTTTGCTCAATAAAATTGAACTGTTGAAACTGGAGTCTTTTTAATGGAAAAGCTTTTTCTTACTATTTCCAACATAGCCAAGTCAAGAAGTTTGTCAGTGTTAGACCAATCATTTATGTTGAGTCATGTTTGATGTACATGTATAAAATTTAGTTGCCAGATCAGTCAAAAAGATGGTAGATATAATTAATGATCATAAATCTCATTAAATTAGTTCAAAATTGTAAAATTGCATTAAGAACAAACACAGAAAATCGATTTCATAGATATGCAGTGAAACTGTATACTTTTACGGACAGGACAAAAAAATTCATCTGTAAAAGAGGGGTGACTATAATGAGGGGTTTGAAATGCAAACTTTTAATATACAAGGGAAAATCATTTATTTGGCCATAAAAGAGGGGTGACCGCATCTTAGGGTTATCTGTTAAGAGTGGTTTTACTGTAGTATATGGCTTACTCTTTTGCGGTCCTATGTCAAGGTGGACTCAACATCAGTGTTCTATTGGCAAGTCATATGTCAAGGTAGAAAAAAATGTTTTAAATAAGTTTTCAATGAACACAATAAAGAGTTTTTATTAATTAAACATCTATTTTTTATTTGTTGTAACCTGTTTCATACTTTAAATTACCTTGAAATGTACTCTATATGTATAAAACCATTCTGTATATGTGTCTATCTCTGTGTGTGTTCTCTATACAACAAAACGCAAAAAAAGAGAGAAATAAGGGTCTTGAATTTATCAAGCAAAACTGTGGCTCTAGGTTCCCAGCAATTACATTGAAATATTTGGGGAAAAAAGTTGGAACTATTTCCTGCCGAAAATTATTTTTTTTACCCTAAGGTTGTTAATACAGTGTCTGATTTTGAGTGGGCCAATAGTTTTTATAATGTTTTTGGTAAAGATATAATTATGAAGAGTGATATGCGGTTTTTGAACCTGCTAACCACAGCCAAAGTATCGACTGCTTGTGCTGAAAAGATTTTTTTAAATATTTGGTGTAGTTCATTCCAGATAGTGAAACAGAAGCATAAAATCTACTGTTTTTAATGAAGCAAATGAACAATTATTGAGGGTAAAATTATTCAATACGATATACATAAGATGTCTATTCAAGAAATGTAAGGTTTTTTTTTTTTCTTAATAAAATGTTCTGATATGTCTCAAAAGTATGATTCTTTATCTTTAGTTTGCAAATATTTTTTAAATAGTCATTGTTTTTATACATTAAAATTTCTTTAATTGTATATTCTAAGAAAATATAGATTAATGACTAGTGTGTTAGTAATATATACATTTTAATATATATTTTGTTAAAAAAATCATTAAAATAAAAAGAATCATAATTTAAAAAAATAAAAAATCTGATTTAAATAAAATAAAAAATCTGATTTAAATAAAATAAATCTGATTTACATAAAATAAAAAATCTGATTTAAATAAAATAAAAAATCTGATTTAAATAAAATAAAAAATCTGATTTAAATAAAATAAAAAATCTGATTTAAATAAAATAAAAAATTGATTTAAAAAAAATCAAAAAAATCGATTCTGATTAAAATGTATAGGAACTGATTGCGACTGAAGTCAAATGTCACTTAAATGTGAAAATCGTATAACTAAGCGATGTATAAATGAGGTTTCACTGTATTTCTCTACTCAGCATAGCATGCCACTATGCATGTTTTCTATATAAGTAAGAAAATAGTTTTCTGGATATTGATTATATTGCACTTCAGAATGCAAAACGACCAGGGTTTGATTCCTGGGAGAGAGAACAAATTTTTTCTGTTCAAAGCTCATTTCAGCATTAGCTCATCCAGAAATCCTTTTTATTTGATTCTTTAGAAATATTTGTTAATATTTGAATCAACCAAGTTCCACTATATATTGGCACTTGAAAATTTGAAACATTTTATTCTACATAAAATTGTTTGCTATTTTTTGGGAAAAAATTACTGGAATTTTCATTGATAAGTTTTGATGTTTTTGGCAGCTTAAACTAGTTTTTGATGCTTGTAACTTCACAAACCTGTTTTCGATGTTTAAAAACCCAATACTTTTTCATGTATTCTAATTTTTTCTCTAGAATCACGCAGATAAACCAGATCTGATTTGCCCAATCTGTTGCCATCACTTCCCTTTTCAAGACAGTTCAAGCTCAGTGAATACTTTGGCATTTTCGAGGCATTTGCTGCATCACAATTATTGTGGACTGATTTACAGTTGCTTACTATGTTTACAGAACTTCCTATCTTCCTTTGAATGTGAAAATCACTTGGAAAACTTTCATCGTATTGCTCAAAGCTACTCTGAAAAAGAAAGAAATCAGGAAAGTAAGATCTGTTATGCTAAAATTTTATTCAAATTGAAATGGGCTTACTGATTGAAACCATGGGCTTACTGATTGAAACCATTCATGAAATTTTTGCTGAATATTTAATTTGTATATAATGAAACCTGTACAAAACTAAATATCAAGAGACAGATTATTCTCCTTTCCAGACAGGTTTCCGTTTTATAAAGGTGCTCACAAAATATATGCAGTATTAATTTTTTTTTTCTATCGCTATGCAAAATTTTAATTTTGGGAATACCACCCAAACTATTATAAACCAACTATTACTAACCAGAGACGTCATATTTTTAATATTTCATTTCAATTGTACATTTGAAATTTCATATTAATGCATTGGTAGTTAATTCTCATAAAATGTTCTCCTGAGTAGGAATAGAATTGACACTTACTTTTGTTGAAAGTTTTTAAATATTTAACTGCCCAATGTTCCATAAATGGAACATAGTTTTCGTATGCAAAAATATCAGTAAAAACTTGATTAAAAAATTTTTGGTTTTTTATTGTTTATAGTAGATAATTCAAAGTATTTTTAAGTTTGGAAACTTCAATTTAAAATGGACTTTTGACTGGTTTAAGGTTTCAGTCTGACCCTTTGTGTTCGATTAAACAAAGGCATATCCAAGAACATTGACATCGGGTAAATTTCAACTTTTTTTTAAAATAATAACTTGATCCTCACATATTCCCAAGGGATCTCAGCATGATCCATCCAGGGAATTTATTAAAACTCAAACAGAAAGTATTAGTTAACACAACATGTTGTTGAAAATATATAAATATTTATATATTTTTTTCAAATTCTTCTTGGAGAAAACTGGGCTGATTTGAATTATTGAACATGACTTTGAAGGGCTAGCTCATGAACAGGAGCCACTACTTGTCAGAGAGATTGTGTGATTGGGGAAGACCATGGACTAGGGGTGCATGAGGATGGCATTCACCACCTCAATAGTGGTGATAAATGTTTAGGAGTTGATGATCGATGAAGTGAGGGATCTCTTTTTCATGCACCAGCGAGAGTTTATGGACAATATCTCATCTAAGGAAGAGAGAACTAAGATGTCCCTCTCACATAAAATGAGATTAGAGAGATGAGTAGAATGTTGGAATCTGTGCAAAACTCTGTAGAAAAGAACCACCCAAATAAAGCTGTAGCAGTGTGCGAGCAATGAATCTGTCCAACAAACACTGCAGTTTCCCATTTCTTAGAAATCCTAAAACGGAGGCAAAAGCAAATGCCCTTGGATAAGGCTCTTTTTGAAAGTCATGAAAAAAAATAAGTTTGCAAACAAGGAGTCTGTAAATTGACCGAAACAATAGTCCTCTCTCTCTCATTGTTTAAGTTAAAAGTCAATACTGTCTGTAAACAGTATTGTATGTTAATTTATGGCATTATTTATATTATGTATATTTTAATGTAATATTTGTTATTATTGTTTAATTATTGATTGAATGCCGTTTTTATCAGTAATTTTTATGCTTATGAATAATTGTAGAACAAATTATCCGAGTTTCTATTCTCTCCTATGGGGAAGTTTGATTCAAATTATGAGCATGTTGGTGGAACAAATTAAGCTTGTTAACTGAAGTTCTACTATACACAATTAAACCCCCGCCACAGTTCAGTTTCTTAATTGTAAAGATTTGAGAACAGAATCACAAATTCTAAAAACCATTCATGTCCACTCTGACATAGACAGAATAAGCATTCATTTTGCTCATTAAATCCATACTATTACTATAAGGGCACAGCACACATTTTGTCTGTTCTGTCCTAATGCTCACTTTGTCACTTTTTTAGAAAGAAAATTTTAGTATTTCTGAATCAAAAGTCTGTTATTGCAATGCTATGATGCAAATGATGTATGTGAGATCCGCGATGACTCTCCTTGATGAAAGTGTGGGAAGAGTCAAGGGGATTGGACACAGCTGAATATCAAGTGCTGAAGAACGGTCGAGAGTGAGAGGGTCAACTTGGAGGAGAGGCCACAGGCGACGGTCGACAAAAGGGTCATGTTCTTCTACTAAATTGGCCTCTGTTGTAGCGATACAGGCTATTAGTTGAAAGTGTTGTAAAATAATGTATAGTAGAAATGACAATATATTGAAAGTGTTGTAAAATAATATGTAGAAGTCCTTAAATTAACATTAATCAAGAAGCAAACGTTTTGGCTGCATTGTCGTTATAAATGGTGGCAGTGGGTGTGTTATAAAACAATCTAGTATCTTGGATAGAAAAATGATAATTTCAGCAGAAGGAGAATTAGCGCGGATGAATCGATGGAACATCGAAAGGATGAACTGAAGTGAAGGAGTGAGAAAGAGTTTTCAACACTGGACAGGCACATAGGAACAACAAAGCTGTATGGAGATCCTGGAAATAAGGGGTGAGTGGCATGTTTGTCTGAAACCTTAAGATTGCTGGATAAATTTAGGTTGTGCGTTGTGGACTTAATTTTAAAATATTTTTAATAGAGTATAATTAATATTAACAGTAGTTCACCATGTCATTTTTAATGAAAGCAAAAAAAAAAAAAAAAGTGATTTGAGAGTACTTGCTGAGGAAATGAAGGATTAGGTTAGGTGGAAATTGAGTAATGCCATCAGGGGCGTAGCCAGAAATTTTGTTCGGGGGGGGGGGACCAAAGTGACAGAACAATGGATTTGGCCATCTTTTTCTGGTCATTTTCTCACATTTTGGGGGGGGGCAGTCCCTCAAGTCTCCCCCCCCCCGCTATGCCTTTGAATGCCATTGTATTTGAATTAAGAAATAAAATACAGTAAACCCTCTGAGAGGTGACCGTTGATCAGGAGTTTAAAATGCATACTTTTATCATACTAGGGGAAACTATTGTTTAGACATAAAAAGGGGGTTACTGCATCTGAGGGATGCCCGTTAAAAAAGGTTCAATTGCCAGTAGCTGTTATTTCAGGAGGTGGAGCCAAGATAGCACATCAGAAAAGTATGTGTGCAGTTGCTGAAGGTCTGGTTGAAAAAATGATCATACATCATAATGTACTCAAGAAGTTGATATGGGATAACCGTTATCATTAACACCAGGATAAAGGGTGAGAACGAGGTTGCAGTAACAGAAGAAAGAAGTGAGTGAAATTCATTCGATTCGCGTGCAAGTGGAAAAAGAAAATGTCAGTAGATTGTTTCAGTGATAAACATACACCTTATCTAGAAGGGTTTGCAAGTAATCAAAGGGATTATTCAGATTTTGAGAAATCTGAGGATGCAGAATCCAATAACAGTTTGAATTTATTCATAGCAGCAGATTATTTGGATTATTCAAAAACCTAACTCTGAAATGTTTTCAGGGAAGCTGAAGGACAGCCGATATCACTAAGGACCAAACAAAAGTAGGTTGATCAGTGTTCAGTGTCAGGAAAACACAGATAGACCCCTGAAACAAACCAAGGAATCGGGGATGAATTGGCCAGGGATGGGTTGGGTGTCAAAATATTACTTGGTGCCTCCAGAGTGAGTCAGAATGTTAAGGTAGGGGCTATGCATGTTTCTGCGTACCAAAAGCAGAAGGCAGAAGGGCATTAAAAACTAGCTGAACAAACTGATATAGGAAACATGCCAAAACAAACGGCTGCTTAAGATAGCAGTGGTTGGAAGGTGTTAAGTTTTGCAGAAAACTATTATTTCCATTTCTGATTATGCAAATGAATTATACGCTCCTTGGCAGAGGCCAAATACATCTCTTGAATTAAGAATATAAATTAATATTATACTCTTTTGTAAAAAAATCTAGTTGTATGATTTTTCTTTTGTTATTATAAGCAGATCAAAAGAGCATAGTAAATGTTTTTTATTATTTATTATGTACAGTATCCAGCTTTCTTGGGGTGAAGGAAACTGTTCACTTCACTCTTTTATCACCCCAGAAAAAAGGCTAGTTCTGTGTGTGAAGGTGAAAAAAAAGAGAAGAAACATTCACAATTTGTTGGTACAGTATACCACAGTGTTAGACACACTTGAGGAAAGGGAAAGTTAAGGGAAATCCCTTAATGAGAAGGCTAACCCATCATGTAATAACATAGCTGCCAAGTCTCCCGAATTTTAGATTCACCTCTGGACCTCCCAAAAAGTTCTTAAATCTCTCAAATTTTTACAAAAATCACAAAAATCCCTAATTGCCCCTAAAAATTCCCTACCTCCTAAATAATTTCTTGATTTAGGAGGTGACTTATTCACTGTTTCTTTTTCCCCTTTCAAAATGACGTCACACGTCGTAAATGAGATAATAGTGGGAAATTGCTTTTTTAAGAAAGTTTTACAAACCCTCTGATGGTAACAAGAAAAGTTGTGTCTTATCGTGAAGGGAAACAGCTTAGCAGCCAATATTTCTGGATAATAATTGAAGATTACATTGACACGCATGTGGTCAGAACTTCCTCTTTCGTTGAAGTTATGGATGTGCGATAACAAAATATGAATACTGATAAACAAAAAAAATATTTAATTAATTTCAAAGATACTTATTCCGATGAATTTCTTTTCATCAAATGTTCCAGAAAAGGGCTGAATTTTTCTTTTTGTATAAAGTTGTATTAAGGACATAAACATCAGTCATGGTAGAAAGACTGACATCATCACCCATGTGAAATCAAAAAAACATCAAGAAAGTGTCACAAAAAGTCAGTCTTCTTCAAAAACTAACGTTTTTTCCTTCATCTTCCGATGATTTTGGGGGTCATTCATGTATAATGTTTGTTCACATCGTTTCTGATTGAGCACAATATATTTTTTAGATCAAAGTTTTGGCCTCCAATTTTACTTGTTGTTTGGGACTTTATTCCCTATGCTTCAATTTTTTTTTGTGGAAAATCTCTATTTTAATTGGAAAACTCCCTTTTGTATTTATTAGAGAGTGGTTTTGGTATAAAATACGGGTTTGCGTGAAAATCTCCCTAATTTTCATTTTCAAAAGTTGACAGCTATGTAATAATAAGTGTAATACCCAGGGTTCTTTCCCTACCTCCACACCATCACCATCTCCACAGGAACCAAGAAGAAAATAGGTATTCCAGCCTTTACAAGAGTGTCGAAGTCATTGGAAGTCCTTTTCATTCTACAGTGACAAAGCACAGGGATAGGAAAGAGAAAAACTCAACCATGATGGCAGAGTTTTTACTTGTGTTCAGGCACATGAGATCCATGATGATCCTCTTTGAGGAAAGTGGGGGATGGGTCAAAGACTGGACACAGCTGTATACTGGAGCCAAGAGGGTAAACTGAGAGGAGAGGCCACAGGGGATGGTTGACAAAAAGTGAAGGAGTCATGTTCTTGTACTAGTGGCCTCCAGTTGTAGGAATACAGACTATCTATTGAAAGTGTTGTAAATTAATGTATAGTAAAAATTAAATTAACATTAAACAAGAAGTAAATGTTTCAGCTGCATCGTCGTTATAATGCACATGTATCAATAAAAGTTTATCTAATGCAGGGCTAAACAAATTGCAAAAAAGTTTATTGCCATGAAGAAAATTTAAGGCATTAAAAATTTCTTCTCTGAAAGAAAATGGCCCAAAATATTGCTTCTTTTGACTTTTTCAGGGCATAGTGTTCCTCTTTCATGTTGCCAGATATGCTGCTATAAATTACACGAACAAATAACATGAATATGAATTAGTTCTCATGGATTGGCCACCCCAGTCTATATAACCATATCACTCTCTCGTCCCGAAGCACATCTTGTAGTGTTACTATAAATCTGCTATTATGATAACTTACATTTCACTGTATAGGAGGATATATTAGATCAATTCATCTATACCAATATAAATATTGACTGATCAACAAACCCTAATAACATATACTGTGGACAAAATATTGTTGCACGTTGTCCAAATTTATTTTGTGAAATTTAGTTCCTAGTTGTGTAATTTCTAATTGTGAATTCCTTTTCTTCTTTTTGATCAGAAATCTTATTCCACAAAAGATCATGTAATGACACAAGTAGTGATGGTGCAGTTTCTGTAGTGGATCAAAAAGATAACATCATTCAAAAGAAGAAAAAGACAAAAAAAATTAAGAAAAGGAAAACCTCAGATCACAATGCAAATCTCGTCGGTAAGCTCAACTGAAAACAAATGTTTAAATATTAAACAGTAAAACTTCAAAGTTCACGTGTTTTTTCACTGAACTTATGTATCATTGTGTTACTCCAATTTTTTTTTCTTTAGAACAGAGCACAATTCAGATCTATCACCATTGGCGTATGCAAAGGGGGCCCAAGATTATAGTGTTATTTTACAGGAAAAAATTTAAACCCCCTCCCCCAAGAAGGAAAAAAATCTGAAAACTCCCCCTCGAGAAAATTCTGCATATGCCTATGTCTATCACCATGGGCAGTTATGCCTAGTGAGTTGTGCCGGAAGTGTAAGTGAGTGTACCTAACAGTCTGAGTGTGTATCTAGTGTTGTGATCAATTTTTCAGTGTGCTGCCATCTATATTTCAGAAGTGAAATGCAATGATTGAATATTTGTACTGTTTGTAAGCCTGTTGTTCTCTGCTGCAAGACTTCCTAATAGGGAGATCAGCTCACATTTGTACCTCGAAGTTGGGAATCGCTGAAAGCCAACTTCAGTCGACCACCACTGTGGCACCAGTAGGGTTCGAACCCAGGACCACTCAGCCACCACAGCAGTCAATATCTGTTTGCCTTTGGATGCAATTGGATGGCTTGGTGTTGCGAGAAATAAGTCATATTGCCCCATAATGAAAGGGGAAGTTTTCAGATCAGACGGCCGTCTAACGTGGAGTATCTATCTTTCATACATTTTTTATTTTTTATTAATAACTTAGATCAAGGTATCAGTGGGACCATGATATCAGTCACCTTAACTATTAAGGGTTACTTTATACCAGTGTTTCTCAACCTATGTGTCTGCAGAGATCGGTCAGGTCTGCATACATTTTTCTAGTCCTTAGGCATTGAAAAACCACTGCTTTACGCCAAAACTTGAATGAAATCACAACATGGGCGGATAAATGCACCATAACTTTCTGCATCAACAGAAATGTATCATAATTCAAATCAGCTTTATTTGGATCATCCTCATCTATGGGAAAATATGGGATATCACTGATTTCTGTTTAAAAAAAGTGGAAGTTTCCTTATGTTCCTTACTTCTTATGTCCGCTCAAATTATATTCATAACAGGGTTGGTTTTGTTTCTTCCCGAAAAAACCTATTTCTTCCACGACAGTGGAAGAACATAAAAAAAAAAAACAAAGAAAAAACCGGAAGAAATTAGAAGAAAAGCAGAAAGTGTTCTAGTTATTGTTCAATTGTCGACATATAATTTAGACTTCTTAATTCACCGCATTGTGTGCAAAATATCTTTGTTTTCAAAACAGTACTTTTGTAATGTTTAATTATAAAATATCTCTTTAGAGGATGTGGAATATGTACCGTATATACTCGTGTATAAGCTGAGTTTTTTTGTAGAAAAATTTGTTCCTCAAGTGGGGTGGGGGGGGGGGATCGGCTTATACTCGGGTCAGTTTTTGGTGAGAAAATATCGACCCCCGCAATCAGTAGTCATTTTTGTAGCAGTGTTCGAGAAACCGGCATTATTGGTATGTGATATGTTCACACTCCCACAGATAATGTCAAAGTCATGTCCCGATAATGTCAAAGCCGATGCAAAGAAATCTGAAATATCATTGGCTTTGATACCATGTAAGCTAACGTCGATTGTACAGCCTTTGAATGTGAGCATCAATAAGCCTCTCAAAGACTATTTGAGGGATTTGTGGATCAAATGGATGAGTTCCGATGATACAGTGGTGCCTTGAAGAAAACTGACATTGGCCTGGTGTGCCAATGGATACATGAGGCGTGGAATTCCTGTTTCTGCCGAAATTATCATCCGATCCTTCAAAAAACGTTGCATCAGCAATGCGATGGACGGAACTGAAGATGATATCTATCCTGTTTGAAAGTGACAATGGTGATGAGACAGCCCATGAAGATAAAAACGAAGATGCCGCACCTTATGATGATCTGATGGATTACGATGATCTTGGAGACTCAGAAGAAATGGTTTAAAAAGTTTGAATCATTTTCTATTGTAAATTTCCACAAGCTATTAATTATTCATTATTATTTATTAAATATATTAAATACATTAATATTAATTATTAATAATTCAAAGCTGTTATCGATAAATGTAAAGCCACTGTTCCTACCAAATGCTCTTCATCTAAAAGCTTCTTTAACCCTTGGATCAACAGTGACATTATCCATCTCAAAAGAAGAATTCGACGTGACGTCTCTAAACTCAAATTTATTATTATTAACCTTATTTCTCGCCACAAATCCAACTACTTATCCCACTCATTGCCTTCCTATCTCAAAACTAATCCTTCAAAATTTTGGAATTTTCTTCGCCCCAAATCAGCAGGTACCTCCTCGCTCAAAACTTCCAACTCGGATCTAACCTCTCCCCTCGATCTTGCCTCCGAATTTAACCAGGCCTTCTCTTCTATTTTTTCCTCTGATATCCTTCCCCCCCCCCCAATAAGTCTTTTTCGATTCACTTCATAACTCCTGTCCCATCTCCTTTTCTAAAGCCGGTCTCCTGAATCTCCTAAAAAAATTAAAACCCCACTCTACTGGCCCAGATGGGATCCCCAGTCATATCCTAAAATTCTGTGCCATTGAAATTTGCAACTATCTCCTCATTATATTCAACGTCTCACTGAATACTTCTAACCTACCCAATGACTGGAAAATTAATAAGATAATTAACATCCATAAATCTGGCTCACTCTCCCACCCTCTCAACTTTAGACCTATTGCAATCAACTCCTCTTGCTGCAAGCTCTTAGAACACATAATTGCGAAGAATATCCGTACCCACCTCGATTCAATTAACTTTTTCTTCCCTAACCAACACGGATTTCGATCATCGTTATCAGTATCTACCCAATTAACACTTTTCATACATGACTTAACAGACTCCATTGATAAAAACCTCCAATCCGACATAATTTTCCTAGATTTTTCCAAAGCATTTGACAGGGTGCGCCATAATAAACTTCTACTAAAACTTTCATACCTTGGACTAAATGTTCAACTGCTGAAATGGGTGGAGGCCTTCTTTATTAACCGTAGCCAGTTTGTCTCGTACAAAAGCCAGAACTCTCCTTTTCTTCATGTCAAATCTGGCACACCCCAGGGCTCGGTCCTCTCTCCATTATTATTTTTAATTTACATAAATGATCTACCCGACTCCAAAACTGCCGCATTAGACTCTTCGCTGATGACTGTGTCATCTATAAAACAGTGTCCAATCTTTCTGACCAAGAATCTCTCCAACACAACCTTAACATTATTTCCAAATGGTGCTCAACCTGGGAATTACCCCTCAATTTCTCAAAAACTGTTTTTATGAAAGTGACCCGTAAAAGAATCCCTCACGAATTCCCTTATTCTATAAACAACTCTTTGATCTCTGAGGTTTTCCAATATAAATACCTGGGCATTTATATTGGAATTTTTTTAATCTCTTCCGATCTCCGCTGGAACCTTCACGTTGATTATATCTTTAATAAATGTCTCCAAAAACTGTTTTTCCTTTGCCGTAACCTAAAATACTCCACTCGTCATGTTCGTCACTTGTGCTACCTAACATATATTCTCCCTGCCCTCTCCTATGCCTGTGAAGCCTGGGACCTCCACACCCAAACCAACATGGACAAATTAGAATCTATCCAAAATAAGTCCACTCGTTTCATTTTTAACTGTTGGTCTTCATCTGTCTCCATAACGGAACTCAAGTGACAACTCAATATCCAACCGCTCTCCTCTCTTCGACTTATCTCTCGTTTAACTTTTCTTTACAATCTCCTCCATGGGGTTTTTAATATTGACACATCCACTATTCTATTCCAACCTTCACATTTCTCTGTTAGACTCATTCCAAAAAATTACAGCCCATCTTTGCCTCTTCAGATTGTCACAAATTTTTTGTTCTTTTTCCCAAGAACTATTATCGACTGGAACAACCTACCATCAAATATTGTAGATTGCACTACGATTTCCGAATTTTCTCGTACCATCAATCGACACTTTTGCCATATATAATTCCGCATCCTCTTGTATAGGCCTCGGCCAATCAATATTGTATAAATAAATAAATAAAAAATCTTAATAGTCCCGGAATATGAAAGCACTTTGAAGGACGTCAGTTAAATAATGTGATTATATAATTCAATACATATGTAATGTAATTGGCTGAGGCAATACTGCATTTTATTAAAATCAGTATCAGTATGTGTAATGTGATATATCAAAAATCGAAAAAAATAAATGGCCAATACAATACATATGTAATGTAATTGGCTGATGCAATACTTATGTAATGCGATGCAAATCAAAAATCGTAAAAAGTGAATGGCCGATCAAACCTACTAATTCTTTTTTATTGATAACTTTCTCAATTAAGTTCTAATTTGATTGAAATTTTCATATACTGCACAAAAAAAAAAAAAAATTGCACAAAAAAGACCACACAAAAACAGGTTTGAGTGTAATTTTGCCCTGACTTGCTACCGTTTCCATTCTGCAAGCAAATTTCCTACGTGTTGGATGAGTACAGTGTCATTAATTTTTAAGTATTTTTTCCTCTTTGCCATATGAAATTCCATGGTTTCAGGACTATTGATGTAAATTTTCAAGTCGTTCCGACAATGGTTCTTTTTTTTAGTGTTTTAAAAATCAGAATTTTAGTTATAATCACATCCTGTGTATATCATAAATCATTGCTAATTAATCTGCATTATTTATGATTCATTAAATAGATTATATTTACCTAATTTTTTTTATCACAGTTTTTGCAAAATAGCTTCTTAATTAAGCATACTGAAAGTAACTGGAGATAACACCTTTATATTTTTCTGGATAATGTCTCTCAAGTCCTTGAGATGATCAGAGAATGATATCATTTTTATGTGCTTTTTCTTTTCGAGCCTGGATCTTCCTCTTCATGCTATCGGGGACAAATCCTTTTACCTCTTCCGAAATGGCCATCACTTCCTGTCAAGGAAATTTGTCACAACCACACACATCCAAGTAAGGCAATGTTTTCCCTCAGTGTGTGCAGCTGGTTATTTTTCATGTCCAAGGAAAAATCCATGTTTCCACAGGAAGTCCAGTCCAATGATACGTGGGTCTTTTATGTCAGCCACGAAGACAGTGTGTCAGTAGATGACCATGGCAAACTTCATTGAGACTTCCAATTTTTTGCACACAGTCATTTTCACTCCTGTGACTGTCTGCAGCGTCAATAATGGTGGTACATAGAGAAGTCATTGCTGGAATTTTGGAGCCAGGTCCATCCTGATGATGCTGACATTGGCTCTAGTGTCGATTACCATTCTACATGGGAGTCCGTAAATTTCACCTCTCATGTAAAGTCTATGATCTCCACGATGCAGCTGTGAGACGTGGTACACTCGGCATGGGGCATCTTTTGTACTGGCAGCCGCGACTGTGCATGTGCTTCACAGGGGGCCTTTTTCAGGTCTTTCCCAGCACACCAGTAACTTGTCTCTGGTTCCCATGATCGTTTCTGGCACTCTTCAGGAGTTATTTCGATTCTCTGATGATGTCTATTGTAGAGTCCTCCACAACAGCACAGCTGACCATTCGTCTGTCTCTCCTCGAAGCTTGCTGGGCTGCATCAAATTTCATAGCGTAGACCATATCACTTCTGACGTCCTTGTATTCGCCCAGAAACAACACCTGCTGGATGTTGGGGTCCTGCAGGGTCAGTCCATCCTTGATGTCCTGTGGGCAGTTGGGATATGCCAACTGTGAGAGTCTCTCAATGTCCATGGCCAGTTCTTGCAATGTTTCACTGGTCTTCTGCTCCCCAGTCTTAAGTTGCAGCCAATTAAAGTCCTTGAAATAGTTTTCTCTGAACCTCAGCTCAAGTTCATGCTTCAGAGCATCATAGCAGGATCGGTCTTCGGTGGCGAGCATCTGAAGCACTTCGGCAGCTTCCTCTCAGAGTGCAGTGGCTTGGTGGAATGCCTTGAGAACACAGTCCCATCCATTCGCAGAGGCGATAATCTCGACTGGGTCCTGAAAATTGACTATGATGTCCTTCCGTCGTATGTCAAGAGCTTTATCAGGACCGTCATTTCAATTTTTTCCAGGGGTGGGGGCAAAGCACATGTACTCAATGTATGTATATACATATTTATACCATTTTTAGTGTGTTTTCAAAAGCCAGGATGGCTTTGGGGGGCGTTGCCCCCCCCCCTAAATGACGGGGCCTGGGATGGATGTTCAGAAAACTGACATCAACTATGGCTGGCAGGACCTGGTGAGCATACCCCATGGTGCATACCTTCTGGTTCTGCCATACCGTATGATGCTCATTTCACAAGATTATTTTATCACACTCAATCATTCTATTGACAGCATTTCATGCTTGTGTACATGATTATATTTTTGCCCATACGTTTATTTTCCTTTTATCTCTGTGTTGCCACTAGCTTTCTTTTTATGTTTCAAATTCGCCAGATTTGAAGTGTGTATATCACCATTTGTATCTCTGTTTTTGGAATTTCTGAATTTTTTAGGGGCTTTATTACCTGCAGCACAATCTTTATCAGGAAGCATTGATATGTTCCAGAATAACAAAAAAGTGCCAATTAGTCTATTTTCAACTGTGATACAAGAACCAACGAAATGGCAGTGTGAACTTTCCTTAAAGAATGCTGGAAAATATCTTTATAAGGTACATGCATTTATTTTATAATTTTACTACTATTTTCAGTACTGCAAAAGATGGGTACTAAAATAATTTTGCATTGCATCCCCTCTCCCCTTCTGCTCTTGTTTTTTATAGTGTGATTTCTGCCCGTCAAACTTCGATGAAAGGTTTGTTCTTCTGACGCATATAATGGGTCATATTTCATATGAAAAAAAGAAACGTTTCCTTTCGCAAAAATTTATTGATGATTCAATGAGTTCAAAAAAGAAGAGAAATAGGACATATGTGAGTTTTTCTTTGGTCTAATTTGCTTTGATTGAGTAACATAGTAAGCAAGCTATTCAGTAATTATGTATATATAAGCCTATATACAGGGTGTCCTGTAAATGCTAGCACATCCTTTATCTCATCAATCATTTGTCGTAGAAGTATGATTCCAATTTAAAAAAATGCTCAACAGGTATTTGTGTCCTAAATAAAAAATTAAAATTTTTTACAGTTCCCCTGTACTCAACACCCAATTAAAAAATTGTTGCCCTGTCTCTCATGATGCCAACAAGAAAAAATTACATGTTTCTAAGTGCGATATTCACAAAGATATTCAAATTTGAGAAAACCACTAAATGCAGAAAAATCTTTTTATCCACATTTAACACTTTTTTCCCCAAATTTTTTTCTCTTCTCTCAGACATTATAATGAGACAATAAAATAGAACGCTCTCACCGCTATGTCCAGGTATTCGTGTATTAGTTCACATCATCCACAAGACACTCCAAGATGGCCTTCTCTACACCATGGCAGGAGACGCCCCGACACCAGGTTCAGACGGTTTTGTTTCTTGAAACATCCATTGAGGCTATAGGTCAGCCACTGTGTAGGAAACTGGAGGCAGACGTCCAAGGGTAGCCGGTCTGGCCACTAATCAATCCGTAGGTGACGGGATCACGACGACATTGGATTATTACATGAAGTCAAGTGATGAGACAGTGAGGTGCCAAAGGCACACCTTCCCAAATTTAACACATTTTTTTAACTGAAAGACGATCTGGCTCACACCTCAACAGGGCGTGACACCTTAGTAATGAAGACCGGAACAGGGCCATCATTTCAACTTTCTCCGGGGGGGGGCAAAGCACATGTACTCAATGTATGTATATATATATACATATACCATTTTTAGTGTATTTTTGCGGAAGCCGGGGGGGGGGGGGGCAATAACCCCTCCCTGCCCCCCCTAAATGACGGGCTTGGACAGGAAGTTAGTCGGAAAAAGTAGTCGTGCTGATTTCTATCTGGTTTTAATACAGGAGCATTCCCACAATGCTTCATGACAAAACCAATCACAAGATCGAAGGTGCGGCATTGAGCTTGCGTCTAATTTACATAACTTCATGAGAGAAAAGGAAATATTGTAAAAAATATAACACTGAATCTTTTAACCAAAATAAAGACGGCGGCTGATCGGCAGACACATGATCCTGCCGATCGGTCCAGGAAACAATAAGGTAAAACAAAATCTATTAAAAATGACTAGAATAAGGACCATTTCCGTGGGGGCCTAAATGGTAATGTTACAGTTGAGCATGTGAACCTTTCTCTAGAATTTCCAGAAGTTTCTAGGACAACATTGTTGATAGATAATCAAGACTGAAACTCTTAAGTTATTGGAAACTGTGTGCGCGCGATACATACCGAAAATGCTCACGAAGATCATAGAATGGCATCTGCACGTGCTTTTCCTGACTGCTTTAACCATGATGGAGACAAATTTCTTTTCGATGGACATACACTACGGAAACAATTCAAAAATTCGTGTGGGAAATTTTTGATCATCCCCCCTTATTGTCCCGATCTCGCCCCCCAGTGACTACCATCTCTTTGGACATCTTAAAAACTGGCTTGGATCTACTCTTTTTGAGGAAAGTGAGAAATTGAAAATCTCAGTGCAAAACTGGCTGAAATCCCAGGAATTTTATGCAGAAGGTTTGAAGAAGCTTGTTTCACGATATCAAAAGTGTTTGGAACGACATGGGTGATTATGTAGAAAAATAAAGTAATCATGTAAATTTTTAAAACCATTAATAAATTTGTAATTTTTTCAATTGTTTTCATTTAATTACTGATCACACCTTAATTTTGAACCACACCTCGTATTATCCACAATTATAGCTTATTCATCATCATCAACCATTTTCAATCCACTGCTGGATAAAGGTCTCCTCTAAATATTTTCATTTTGCTCTGTCTGATGCAAAACAGAGTTGACTCCAGCCACTTTTCTGATCTCGTTGATCCGTCTTGCGTGGGGGCGCTTTCATGAACGTTTAACACAGCAGGGGGGTACCAATCCAAAATACTTGTGGTCCAAGTAAGTTGACCTGTCTTCTTGCAATATGCCCAGCCCATTTCTATTTTAAACATTTAATTTTTTTCAGGATATCATATACCTTTGTGTGGCTTTTCTTATCCAAGTGATTCATGTTCTGTCTCTTCTTGTGATGCCTAACATATATCTTTTTATGCTCCCTTGTGTTGTCTGTAGCCTTTGTGTTTAGCCTTCCATGTTTCAGCTCCATAAGTGAGCGCTGGTAGCACACACTGGTTAAACACTTTTCTTTTCAGGCATAGTGGCATGTGACTCTTCAGAATTACACAGATTTTGTCAAAAGTGCTCCATCCAATCCTGATCCTTCTGTTTATTTCATTAATGATTTTGTTGTCCATGGTAATTTCTTGTTCCAGGTATACATAGCTTTCTACTTCTATCTCTGTGTTGTTGAGAAAGATCGTCTTCAACGTAAGAGAGTTGAACATAACTTTTGTCTTTTGCAGATTCATTTTCAAGCCCACATCAATACTTGCCTTCGCCAGTTCTTGTATCATTTCTTCTAGTTCGTCTGGATTACTGCTGATAATAACAATGTTGTCTGCAAAACGCAAATGGTTGTGAAATTTCCCATTTATTTTAATTCTTTGCTCATCCCAATCCATTTTTCTGAATACTACTTCTAAAGCAGCGGTAAAGAGTTTTGGTGAGATAGTATCACCCTGTCGGATTCCTTTCCCAAGTTTAATCTTTGCTTTTTCCTTATCGAAACGAATGGTCGAGTTGCTTTGTTATATATTTTCTTGATGATATTGACATAAGTCTTCTCCACCCTAATTTACATCTAGAGTAGGGGTCTCCAACCCCTTGGCCCGCCGTCAATATTTTGGTGGCCCGCCAAAATATTTTGATCGATTGACGCAATATTCAAAAATAAGGTAAAACAAAGATTTCTGCAAAAAAAAGTCACCCAGCTTCATATAGACTTCTAACAAGCACAGGCTGATCAGTGTACAGTATTTAGCTTCTTAACGCAAAAGAAACCACACCATACACTTCTTCACCATGTAACTTCACATATATTCCATCCTCCTTGAGTGGGAGAAAACAGAAATAAACGGAATTTCCATGGTAACATATCTCTTGGGTACATGATTGGGAAAGGAGCAGGTGGATGTATGCATCTTGATTGGTTGGAAGAAGGATTTGCAAAATATTGGTAGAGTTAATTTACTTGTGTTTTTGGTCTTTTAACCCTTTGGTCAGAAGCCTTTTAGTCTTTAAATAAGTGCATCAGGGTTTAAGCCAGATAAAAAAATTCCTTTAGCATAAAGGCAAAAATTAAGAGAAAAGCTTTAGCAAAATGCTACAATGCTAATGATTGATGGTTGGATGTTTACTAGTTTCAAATCTCCTGTACACATTTTTACAAAAGTGGCTACTACTTCTTTCACATTCTAAGATTTCCTTTAGACTGTAGCTTAAACCTTGGAGTGCATGATGGCGAACCATGATAGCGGAAAAAGAAAAGTTGAAGAAAAAGTGAGATTTTTCCAAGAAAAGTGGTCATCCCTTTATTTTTTCGTCGAACAGAAGGCTAAAGCAATTTGTCTCATTTGCAATGAGAGCATAGCCATGATGAAAGAATACAATATTAAGAGGCAATACAATAATCATAGTGAGAATTATTCTGGATTGGAGGGACATTTTTGAAGTGAAAGTCAATTAACTGAAATCGAAGCTGAATTGTCAACAGTCATTATTCTTCGGAAGAAATGAACAGTCTGAAAATTATGTTTGTGTTAGTTACATAATAGTGCTATTATATAACTGACACAAACACAAAGGACTTCCCACGTTTCACTTTATTTTTTCTGCTCAGAAAAAATAAAATTAAATGTGGTAAGTCCTTTGTTGATAGAGAATTCATTAAAGAATGCCTTTAGTCTGCAGCTGTGCTTTGACCATCACAGGCTCAAGCTATTTCGAACATTAGTTTGTCTGGTGTGACAGTAGTAAGGCATGTGGAGGATCTATCAGCAGATGTATTTAAGACCTTCAAATCCAAATGCAAGGCATTTTTGTTTTACTCAGTAGCTATGAATGAATCAACGGATGCAACAGATACCGCACAAGCAGCCATTTTCATTCGTGGTACTGACAAAAGCTTCAACATTGTTGAGGAGTTAGCCAGTGTCGTTGTGCACTTAAGGGTACAACATGAAGTTTCGACTTATATTCAAGTTTGGCAGAAACATTGACCAAATGTGAGTCAGACTTAGGCAACATATCTGCCATAACTACAGATGGGGGGGGGGGGTCTAATCCCTCTATGGACCGGTCAGAATACAGGTAATCACATTGATAAAGTCAGATGCAGAAAAATGCAGAAATACGAAGAAGATCACTTTCTATTGCACCATACACCAGGAAAACTTGTGCAAAAAGTTTTTCCTCCAACTTTGAACATGTAATGTCTGTTGTAGTGAAAGCGGTCAACTTTATTCGATCCAAAGGACTTAACCATAGACAGTTTCAAAAATTCTTAGAGGATTTGAAAGCTGAGCATGGCGACATTATTTATTGTACAGAAGTACACTGGTTGAGCCGGGGAAAGATGCTTCAGGTCCTGTTTTCCTTGAAGGAGGAAGTTGATGAATTCATGAAATCCAAAGGAAAACTTATTGGAAAGTTACAAGATAAAAAGTTGGTGTGAGATTTTGCATTTCTTGTCGATATCACTGGTCATCTGAATGATCTAAGCTACCGCTTAATGGGAAAAGACCTACTTTTCCATAAACTTTATGGCAATGTGAAAGCGTTTGAAACTAAATTGGTCCTTTGGGAACGTCAATTGCAAAACAAAAACTGCGTGCATTTTCCTAAATTATTGGAGTTGGTAAATAGATCTGCAACTTGGAAACTGGACGATTATGTACAGTGCATTTCAAATGTAAGAATGTAATTCAGAAGGAGATTTTCCGACTTCCATGAAAACAAAATTTCTGTGAAAATGTTTCTCTCACCATTTTCGGTTGATATTGAAAGTGTTTCACCAGAGCTACAATTAGAATTTGCAGATTTGTAATGTGACTCTGCAGTTAAATGCAAGTTTTTTGAAATTCCTTCATTAATTGATTTTTGTTCTTAGTATGTGTCCAAAGAAAAGTATCCAGAAATGCACAAACATATGCATTGTTCATGTCTTCTATATTTTAAGCACTTACATATGTGAACAGTTGTTTAGTCGAATGAAGAATACAAATCAAAAACTAGAACACGTAAGCATTCGTAATGTAAGTAACTAAAGACTTTTTTATTTGGTACGTAATTAATTCAACATATAAATGTATGAACAAAAATCATCCATTTTCATTCTGTTTCATACAATATAAAAATACCTAAAATAATTACCCCCAATTCAGTTAAATTTTTTAAAACGAAAATGTTACATAATGGAATCATAAAATATGTAGTAAGCGTAGCATTTTAATTTGTCGTATCTGAGCGTACATAGGATCAACCTTTCGCAGAGGGGTGGGGCACACTGAGATTGATTGGAGGCACAAGGAATCTCTGAGATAAATTTAGAGTTACCAACTTTCAAAAGCATTTTTAAGTAACACAAATGTATTAATATAGAAAAAAGGGCATTTTTTGACACTATAATTTGACATTTTTCAAATCATTCAAAATTAATATTTGTTAAAATTAATTGAATTGAATGTTTTTTAATTTTTTTAATATTTTGAAATATATTTAGTTTGTGATCGTCTTTGGAGGGAAGGGGAGTAGGTCCCCTTTTTGCCGTTAATGAGTGGCCCTCAGAATGCAACAAATTTGTTATGTGGCTCTCAAGCGTAAAACATTGAAGACCCCTAATCTAAAATTTTAACAACAGCAGATGTGAAGAGAGAGTGGGACGCTTTTTCAAAATCAAAGGCCATACACAATGTTAATTCGTATTCCTTGTGTCTCCCTATGAGTTCCCTGATTGTTTGGATGTGATGAATTGCACTAAATCCACTTCGAAAGCCTGCTTGTTCTTTTGGTTGCGCTTCGTCCAATATGGATTTAAGCCTATATGTCAGCACTTTCGTGAAGATTTTATAATTTACTGATAAGAGACTGATTGGTAGATAATTCTTGATATTGTTTATTATTAAAAATTAAAGTTGACAATGAAAGCTTAACAAAATTTAGATGCAGTTCATGAGGTGATAATCCTTCACCCTTGTGATGCACGTGTAGACCAACTGCGTAACTGCTTCTTTTTTTATGGACTATCACACTTTCTGTTGGTTTTTTTTGTGCATCCGCATCTTCAGTCATCAATCGGTGGGCCGTCACACTTTTATTTCCTAGGAAATTTGTGATTTTACTTCAAAAAATAAAATTCTTCATTCAAAAATATTGTATAGTGAAAATAAGAATGCTACAACAATTGCTACTTCAAAAAAATTTTCAATTTTTTTCCCAGGATTTGGTATATGGAAATTTCAGTGTCTGTCTGATCTGTGATCTAATATGTGATACAGACGATGAATTATTGAATCATATTGGTTCTGAACATCACAGCTCAGGATTACATTGTCCAGTTTGTGGAGTTTGTCAGAAAAAGAACATGGAGCTTCTTTTTCATTATGATGGGGTAAGTTTTGCATGAATAAACGCAAATATGCTGAATGGAATCAAAACTACAGATTAAAATCTAGATAAATTTTTTAGCTTATTTTTTAATAGTGATGTTGGAATCTGAAAAATAAGTTTGTTAAAAAACTTTCACTATGTGAGCTTTTTTTTAAATACAGCAAGCCTGTATTTACTCTGATTTTAAACCACCGATGATAAATAATAACATTGCAGAATTCCAGCAATCCCATAATAGTGAATATGCATGCATGTGTTAAGGTATTGTTACTACTTAACCATACATGAATGACATTCCTCTGTGGAATCGCTAACGAATCGGTACATGTCGGAATGTGTGTTCTCAGCATAGTATTGCTATGTAGTATTTGCTTCAGGAAATCTGAAATAATGAAAATGCATACTGTTTATTGATATCCCACCCCAATCTTCATTTTACTGATAGTACAAGGCAATGAATTTGTTTGTGCTTTCAATGAAAGGAAATAGTCCAGAATTTTCTTTGTCCCAATTTCATTCTTTGCTCTCCTCAGTCTGTCACATTCTGAATTGCTTGTAAGTGTTAGGTTCTAAGTAGCAAGTATATCTTGGGCCTCATAACCACTCCATCACTTTATGTTGCTTTTAAGAATTTCTGACATCCAAAATGCCTCTAACTGCCACCATATTTTCTCTTCATAGGGACCAGCTAGTGGTTCTGAGCCAATCTTTTGAGTCATGTTGGTCAAAAATAAAAAAAATATCTAATGAACAAAATTATTCTGGTTGTTAAAAATATGACTCAAAAGACATTTTCTAGAACCATATATGGGTCATTCCCAAGAAAGTGTACAAAGAATGTCTGGCACTTTATATTTTTTCACAGGGAAATAATAAGTATTTTCTAGTTCTTCATTTAATTCTGTGTCGTATTTCCTAATTTGTTTCAGATGGTATCTAATAGGAATCATTTTTTGTAGCAAAACCTCAAAACCATGCTATCTCAGTTTGAAAAAAAAGTGTTAAATAAGAGGACTTGAGATTTACACCAAAACATTGAATCATGTTGTATATGCATGCCATTAGATGAATGAAACTGACAATTACAATAATATTTTTCCTTAGGAAACCATTTTTTTGTACGTGACCCGGTATTTTTCCTATCTAAATACAGGGTGTCTACCATGATGGGAAAATTACTGAATGAGAAAACGTCACGAAGTCCCGAAAAAGTCACAAAATTTGAGTGAAGGTCACAGATATTTTTGATTCTCTGAGATATATTTTTTTTCAATTTCCCCCCCCCCCCCAAAAAAAAAAAATCTAGGCTTTTTAGAAGCTGTGGCATTCAATGTATTTTTCTTTTCTGTCAGGTTTTATTCATTCGTTTTTTTTTTGCCCGGAGAGATGGATGGGTGAGTAGCAACAGAAAATAATGTCAATGTGTAGCCACCCTACATTGGAGTATACATTAATTGGGTCAAACAAAAAAGCTATTTAGCTTTTCTTTCTTTGCTTGTCCAGAGCTTTCAACATATGTAATATTCCCCCCAAAGCAGTGTTCTCACGATCGCATGATAATTCCTAGAGGAGGGGACCATGGCAGTAGGGAGTCCTCTTGGGAACAATATTGGCTTTGAGTAGAAAGGACATGACCTCCCCCCCATATCGTGAAGCAGAGCTGTTGGATCTTTGGCTGGTTTTCAAGCTAGAGTTTTCACTGA
The DNA here is from genome assembly GCF_987345545.1 of Pholcus phalangioides. NCBI lineage: Eukaryota > Metazoa > Arthropoda > Arachnida > Araneae > Pholcidae > Pholcus > Pholcus phalangioides. The sequence continues at coordinate 54,178,269 of NW_028301602.1, read as the reverse complement.
GTGGGGGCTCTGTAGTTAATTTATAGTATGAAAAAACAATAATGGTGATTGTCCTGGGCCTTAAGGCTGCAGCTCTGTCAGCCCTATCTTTGTGAAGGCCAGGTGAAAGTGCAAAAGTATTTTCCCACGCGAAGTAAGAAAAAAAATTGTCTTCAAATTATCCATTTTTTATTTTTGATCACGCTGATCTTTACCGACTAGCTATAGCGAACAACGAAATCATACAGTATACGCATGCGACAGAATGAGAGCATTCAAGAAAAGACAGACATTGGACTCATTCGCTATTAATTGTGTTGCGACACAACATTTAGGCCGAATTTAAAGGAGTACCACAACATTTTCAAAAGTGTGCATCGGAGCTCCTAGGAGCATCATTGTGAGCTGAAAATATGGATTGGTGCACCCTAAACCTATGCTTTAAAGTGGTTCTTTTATATTTACATTAACAATAACAATAACCCCCAGAAGGCATGAAATGCACTACATGAATATGGTGAAAATATCTGTCAAACTTTTTGGAAAGCCACAGAGGAACCATAAATTACTCAAGGGAGGCAGCTGACAAAAGAGAACCATTGGAATATGGTGAAAAGCAGGGTTTAAACCATGTTGGTTTAAACCTTGGTTTGTTTTCAAAAAAATCAAATAAAAGTGGCCTAAATATCATGTTTTGCTTGAAAAATATCATATTGGTTCATCATTAGCCAAAGTTTTCCATTTTTAACACATTCTATATTCTTGGGGTACATTCTGATGGTATGTCTTTCAGATAGTATAAGTGTTTTTTTTTCAAAAGTCTCATAAAAGTTTCCTGAATATATATATACTAGCTATAATACCCGGCGCTGCCCGGGTTTTCTTCAATGAGGCTTTTGGATCACGTGATATCTCCCTCTCTTTTTCTTGAGGGACGTACAAACCGTGTCCAAGTTAACCAATATAGCGACTTCGCGATTCATGAAATAATTAAATCTAGATTTATAGAAACGTAGGAATGAATATATATTTTTCCTAAGGGGCGCTAGGTATTTCGATAAACCTCCACCCCCTGAACTTCAAGTTACCCATCTGCCTATTTCAGCTTCCAAAAAATGCTTAATTAAAGCTGTGGAGTTTTTTTGATACACTTTTTACGGACTCATAATTAATTTTAAAATATCCTAACCTACATGAATTCATGAAAATAAATATCAAAAGTCAATACGGAGACATTAATTTTCATGCTTGAGAAGATATAAATAAAATGTTGAAATCAGTGTTATTGCATGAATGTCCAACTCAAAAGTATAGGTCCGGCTAATTATTTTGTATTTAATTTCCTGGGCTTCGTATATCTCTAAGCGAACTCAATATTTCAAAAATCGAGGATTAAATGCAATTTTTAAAATTATTGATGGGGCGGAAAACCACACCAAATTTCCGCATTTAGACAGTAAAATCTGCAAGTTTTACACTGATTTCTATGGGAACCATCCTTTGCCTGACCCTCAAAGTGATGCTGATGATGATTATGACGTCTATTCCAAAAGCCTCATTACTGGGAGGATTGAAAAAGTGGCAAACCATTATAAAGGCATAAACTATTATACATATACTAACAGGATTAAAGAAGTGACAAACCGTTGTAAAGGCATATACACGTCTGAAACGCATGGCTAGGGAACCACGGTAACCAAAGTAAACGTTCGGAAAGTGATTGTTGAGGCCCAAAAACCATTGTTGCCCGACAGTTTTTTGCCCGTTTGGGGCATTTGCCCTGCTCTGATGAAATTTTAAAGTAGCCTATCGTTCAAGTCGGGTCCTATTTGGTATATATGCAAAATTTGGTGACGATCTATCTAAAATTGTAGATTTGTATAGAGAACATACATACACACACACACAGAGACACACAGACAGAAAATCAATTTTATATATATAGATATATGTATATATTTTGGGCTGTTGAATAGTCTTTGTGTCGGAAGTGAAATGAAGTGATGTATCATAATCGGATCGGGTGAAAAGGCCATGGAGCCGAAGAGATAGAAGGTTGTTGACTGTTGGACATGAGAGATGCCGGACAATCTGGTTTAGGCGTCTATGTAAATGAATATGATTATAAGTTATTCTCGTTGGCTCTGGTGCATACTTAAATAGTGATATGTCTAGGAGGCCAAGCGAAGCAGTCTTTACTTGTTAACTAGGAGAAGACCCTTTAATTGCCTCTCATCATGAGGACTTGAAGGAATCGACTAGGAGTAGAGGTTTAAAGTCCAATCTGCACCTTCTCGTGGTGCAGCCTGTAAGTAACCATGTTTAACACGTGGTGAACAGACGCAGATGGGCTTCCTCCAACCCGCACTGGCCAGCATGGAGGATTATGGCCAAAAACCCTCTAAAAAAGAAATATGAACTCTGTCAATAAATTAAGGCCCTCAGTCCCCAGCAGCCTGAGTGTCCCTGGTTACGGCAGCAACCAGCAAGACATGAAGACAGAGGGTGCTTAGAATCTCTGGGTTGGACCAGGCTGCCATAAGATGATGACCTTGGCCACGTATAACAAACTATCTCTTTCTTCAGAAAATTGTTTGCAGGAGTTGGAAGAAGAACTGGAAAGAATAAATTGGGACATCTTAGGCATCTGTGAAATAAAAGGAAAAGGAGAGGAGAAAATCGAACTTGCCAGTGGACATGTATTTTACTACAGGGGAACAGATAATGGAAGAACCAGTGGAGTAGGATTTCCCTCATTCATAAAAAGTGGAAAGATCACATAGTTGAGTTAGATAGTACATCTGATATAGTTGCAAAGCTGGTTATGCAAATATCAAGCAGATACCGTATACAGATTATACAAGTCTATGCACCCCAACAAGCTATTCTGAAGAAGTAGAAGACTTTTATGAAGAATTAGACTGCATAGTAAAGGAAACCATCATATCTAAATAGTAATGGATGACTTCAATGTCAGAATTGGAGAGAGAAGAAATGGCAAAAGCTCAGTTGAAAGTCATGGTTATGGTTACGAAACGACAGAGGAAACCGACTCGTCGAATTTGCAGAGAGCGAACAGTTATGTATTATGAATGATGAATGCATTTTTTAAGAAGAAACCCCAAAGAAAGTGGACCTGGAGAAGCCCAACTGGAACAACTAGTGAGATCAACTACATCCTATCTAATAAAAAGAATATGATCCAAGATGGCAGTGTTCTCAACAAATTCAATACAGGAAGTGATCATCGACTAGTTAGATGCAGAATAAGGCTTAACACTAGAATGGAAAGAGCGAAACTTATCAAAAATAGAAAAACTGTCATCCATATGGTAAAGCTTCAAGAACATCAATATAAATTCCAGTTAGAGCTGAAGAACCTATTTGATTTGCTGTATAACACCACTGAGGATGAACAAGATGTCACCACGATGAATAAAACTTTAACCACTACCCTAAAAGAAGTAGCAAAAGAAGTCGCTGGAGAAAAAGAAATCAAACCGGTGAAGAAAATAACAGAAGAAATAAAGAAACTTATGAAAGACCGGTGAGAATTTCAGATTAAGAAGAATGATCCTAAATCAAAAGTGGAATATGCAGAACTTTGCAAGACAGTATGAAAGCGAATTGCAGAAGATGTCAGGAAGTTTAATTGCGATATTGTAAAGAAAGCATTAGAAGATAATAGGAGCTTAAAATCAGCGAAACAAAAACTGTGTGTTGGCAGAAAGGAAGTTTTTGCACTAAAAAGAAAAGATGGGAATGAAATCATTAGTATTTTTGAAGAATTTTATAATACTCTATATAAACACAAAGAACAGGATCAGGACAGAGGAAAGGGAGCAGAAAGAAAAGAAAATGAAGCAGAATTTGTACAAGTAGCACCTGTGCTGAAAAAGGAAGTCTACAAGGCTATAAGATGTACGACAAAAAGGCAAATGCCCAGGTGAATATGGGATTTCAATAGACATTATTAAAGAAGCAGGAGAAGAATTTTCCAGTATGCTAGCTGCTTTGTTCACGAAGTGTGTCACAAAATCGGATGCGCCTGAAGATTGGAATAACGCAATGATGGTTCTTCTTTACAAAAAGGGTGAAAAATAGGATATCAAGAACTATCAACCAATCAGTCTCGTATCAGTAATTTATAAAATCTTTACCAAAGTGCTGACATATAGGCTTGAATCCAAATTGGACGAAGCTCAACCAAAAGAACAGGTAGGATTTCGAAGTGGATTTAGTACAATCGGTCACATCCAAACAATCAGGGAACTTATAGAGAGACACAAGCAATATGAATTACCATTGTGTATGGCCTTCATTGATTTTGAGAAAGCATTTGACTCTGTCTTCACATCTGCTGTTGTTGAAGCTCTAGATATAATTGGGGTAGAGAAGACTTGCATCAATATCATCAAGATATGACAAAGCAACTGCAACGATTCGTTTCTGAAAATGAAAAGCAAAAATTAAACTTGTCAAAGGAGTCAGACACGGTGATACTATCTCACCTAAACTCTTTACCGCTGTTTTAGAAGAAGTATTCAGAAAACTGGATTGGGATAAAAAAGGAATTAAAATAAATGGAGAGTTTCTCAACCATTTGCGTTTTGCAGATGACGTTGTTGTTATCAGCAGTAATCCAGACGAACTAGAAGAAATGATACAAGAATTTGCGAAGGCAAGACTTCAGGTGGGTTTGAAAATGAATCTGCAAATGACTAAAGTTATGTTCAACCCCTTTGCATTGAAGAGGACAATCTTGCTCAAAGATTGAGAAGAAGAAGTAGAAAGAGAGAGAAAAAGTAGAAAGCTATGTATACCTGGAACAAGAAATTACCATGGACAACGAAATCATTAATGAAATAAACAGAAGGATCAGGATTGGATGGAGCAAAGCTTGTGGCAGAAACTGCGTAATTCTGAAGAGTCACATGCTATTATGTCTGAAAAGAAGAGTTTTTAACCTTGTTTTTTGTGCTACCTGCACTGACTTATGGAGCTGAAACATGGACACTCACACGCAAGACGATACAAAGGCTACAGACAATGCAAAGGAGCATGAAAAAATGTATGTTAGGCATCACAAGAAGAGACAGAAAATGAATCACTTGGATAAGGAACCACAGAAAGGTATATGATATCATGGAAAGAATCAAACGTTTGGAATGGAAATGGGCTGGACATATTGCAAAAAGACAGGACAACAGATGGACCACAAGTATTCTAGAGTTGTACCCCTGTGGTGTTAAACGTCCGAGAAGGTGTCCCCACGCAAGATGGATTGACGAGATCAGGAAAGTGGCAGGAGTCAACTGGATGGCTAAAGCATCAGACAGAGCAGAATGGAAAAATTTAGAGGAGACCTTCATCCAGCAGTAGATTGAAAATGGTGGTTGATGATGATGATGATATATATATTTCATATAAAGTATCTTAGTTATTTAAAGTAATATACAGAAGCCAAAATTTTTCTCATTCTTTCATTTCCTAACCTTTGACTACATTCTGATGCTCTATCTTCAGCAAATTCATGAATAAGGATTACAACAAACATCTGAATGTAGTGGTGTATTATCTCAGAGGGTTTCTTTTTCCTTTCACAAAGAAGCAGCAACAGTAGTGACATTATCATGCTAGGGACAGATAGTCTTATAATCCAATAAAGACACCAGCTGCCCCTAAAGAACAAAGACCAGTTCATTTTCTTTCCTATAAGAAGTAGCATATCTCGTACTGTATATCTCCCAGTGTTAATATTCAATAGTTGTTTTTTTTATTCTTTCACCGTTAAGAACCCAGTTCAAGAAGGTTCTATTATATAGTAGTAACACAGATTTATGGGAAATAATCAGCTATATACAGGGTGATTATAATTAAAGTTTTGATTCCAAAATTATACAATAAGTACTGGTCAGAATGACTTGAAAATTTGCATGGATACTCCTGAAGCAATGGAAGTTTCCTTCGCAAAAGAAAAAAAGTGCAAAATGTGCAAGTAGATGATGCTGTACTTGGCCAGCATTATAATCTATTTTGTGCAACCACATTTCGGCACTTCCACAGCATCAGTGTGTGGATAGAACAACATCTATCAAGATGCACATTGCAATACCAGCAAAGCAGCTGCTGAAGAACCATTTTCATAATAACAGAATGGCACAACACCTGGCCGGCTGTCAGTTCACCTGACCTTAACCCTTGCAACTTCTGGGGTACCTCAAAATGTTATAAACAGTGGTCAGATTGCAAACTTTGGTGAATTGCAAGCTTCAGCGCATCCCCTATATGTTAGAAGTTCCTCAGGAATATTAACTTGGGGACGCGTTTGGTTTAATAAAGGTGAATTGCAAGCACATCCACATCATAACCATGGCATACTCTGATGTGTTGTTGAACAATAGTTTTTGTGTTTTCACCTCATAGCCAGAACATGGTGGACAACATATTTAACATTTCTTGAGTAAGTTGTTATTTGTTTGATTACTTCGTTTTTTTTGTGATGTTTCCATGAATTATGAAATCGTGCAATACTATAATTAAGTTATCATTTTGCCATGACTGGCTATCGTTTCCATTTTGCGAGCAAATTTCCCACGTGTTGGATGATATCTTTTTTTTTTATATACACTTTTGACCTCAAGGGACATGCCTGTCCTTCCAGTAGGTCTACAAGGGTTTCTCCATAGATTATTTTTCTTAGCAACAGCCTATTATGGTTTAGGTCTGTTTATAATCGTTTAATATACAGTTTTTTTTTTTTTTTTGTATTTATGTTACAAAGAAATTTTACATACAGATGGATTGTATCATGTGGTTGTATTATTGTTGTAATATAGATTCTAGACTGGTATTCATAGAAAACGTGAATATATTGTTATTAGATCTTATGTAATTATTTGTATGATTGATTGTATGGTATAGATTCATTATTTTTGGAGCGGTGTATCTATAACTCTTTTGAAATAACGTTTTATTTGTTTTCGGCACTTCATATATGTTATTTAATCTAGATGACGTTCTATTTTGTTTCATTTCTAACCAATTATTGTTTAAGAATGAAAATTTTATTAGTCTATAAACATAGTTTTGTCTTATAGTTAGCTTATGGCATTCTGTTTTGTTGGTGTTTATTGTGGTGCTTGTTATTTGGGATCTTGTTAAATATATTATCTAGTTTTTGTATATCTATTTGATATGCACCTCCCCAAGCAGTGATTCCATATGTTACTGTTGAATATATCCAAGCATAAAATAAATCTTTTAGAAAGTTATTGTCTATTGTGTCTCTTAGTCTATAAAGAATTGCTGCATATATTCTTATAAAACTTTTTGAGAAAAAAAAATGTTGAAATTTATCGGAAAATGATGCAGATGACTTTTCCGAGGCTCAATTTTTAAGTGGCATTGTTTGAGAAAATAAATTGTAACTTTTTCAATTTTCAATATATTCAAGCGAAATTTTCACTGAAGTGTTCACAAAAACATACAAAATATGAATAAAAATAATTCATACACTTATATTTGAAATTTACATAAAAAAAATTATGTAAACTTTGTTTTTGTGAAATTTTTCATTAGAAAAAATACAATTTTTCTAACATATTTTTAGACTAGAGGCACAGAAGTTACCAAAACAACTTTTATTTTAAATTACTCCTAAATATATGAAGTAAAATACTGGAGAAAAAAATAATGGTTTTTTGACCGTTAATATATTTATTCTGGCTCGCAACACAAAATTCATCGAAATAAGACTGGATCGCTCCGATTTCAAATCATTCAACTACATACTGAAATGCAACCCATCATTCCAGATTCCAATTATTATTTTTTGTTTATTAATTCTTGTTTACCATCCTTCTTGACCATGCAAAATTTCATGTACATATCTTAAAAAACTTTTTGAGAAAAAAAATGTATTCTAACCTCACGAATGATGTCTCTTAGGCTAACCCCATGCAAGCAATATTATTTGTGAAAATATATCATAACTTTGCAGATTTTCAATACATTCAAATGAAATTTTCAATAAAATGCTAAAAAATCTAACCTCACGAATGATGTCTCTTAGGCTAACCCCATGCAAGCAATATTATTTGTGAAAATATATCATAACTTTGCAGATTTTCAATACATTCAAATGAAATTTTCAATAAAATGCTAAAAAAAAATGCAGATTATGAATAGAAAAGACAATTTAAACCTTCACATTAAAAAATTAGATTATAAAAGAAATAGTTGAATTTATTCTTTTTATAATAAAAACACAATGGCTCACCTTTGCTTTTTTATTTACAAAAGCTCTCCTGCTTTTTGCACAGCATATTCAGTGACATTGAACTCTTCACAGATTTTTTTTCCTTATTCCATGAAGCAGGGGCCAGAGTTAAAATTTGAAACTTTTCCCTTGTTGTGATGGTTAAATTGAGTCTTTTTTCAAATTAACTCTATCAAAATAATATCATTTGCTTTCTGTTTAATATCTTCATTAAGTGTGCTTTGAGATTCATTTTCTGGTAATTCTTCAAAAACTTTACAAACCTTTGATTTTAAAGTGTTACAGGCAGATTCAACTTTTATTTTGGCATAATTTTACCTGCACTGTTGAGCTACCCTATGAAGTTTAACTGATGACTCTTCTATGTTCTGTAGAGATGAATTTATTTCTTCAAGTGTTTCTTGCTTAGAAATTGACATTTCCAAGTTACTTATTTCTACATCAATATCACTGTTCATCTCTTCACAACATTCAGTTTCTTCACCTAATTTATTGATGTGTTTATTCACTTTATCCCTACAAGCATTATATATTTTTTGCCCTAGAATTGATTTTGTAAAACCATCTATTTCATTTATTTTCTGTGAAAAATTCAAGTTTAATATCTTTAAACTTTTTATTTTTTTCTCATGACATTTAAAAGCATTAAAGCATGCTTTCGGGTATGTTTCATACTACTTTGAGAAAAAAGCTCTATGATGCTTACACACAGTAGATAAATGTTCAGAACTTGCTCCACTCCTCAAGATCAAAAAATTGGTGTCCGATGGGTCCAATGATGTAATGGGTAACAAATTTTTCACTTTTGCATAACACTTTTTATGACAGTCAGATCCCGTTTCTTTTTCAACACTATAAATTTGAAGTGTCTTTTCTGACATTTTGCTTTGAATTCCAAAATGATGATATAAAATATTTAGCTCAAATGGAAATTGTGTTATCATAAGAAATATTTGCTAACCCTGGAGTAGGCTACTTTATGGAGCACATTCTCTGTCTTCAGCAAGATCTTAATTGAGACTTGCATCATTTGATGGGGAGCAGTTTAGTTCTAACACTTTTGTTTTAGTTTTCTCAATGAAGCAGCAGCAGTGACTTTATCATCACCTGCTGGGATGATAGTCTTATAATTAAACAAGACACCAGCTGCCCTTTGAAGGAGGAAGACCAGTGTGCCATAGTTCATATCTTCACAGAAGCTATCATTATTTTTTACAATCATCACAACAAGAAACATACCATCTAATATACCACCAATAGGCATTATATATATATTTGGTTTTAATTCTGCTCTCTTCCATCTGCCTCAGCTACAACAATCAGGTTGTATCTGATAATTATTTCATTCTTTGTGATTTGATGCCTCATATTCTGGCTTTTTATCAGCAATTTTTTAAATTATTTCTTAGGAAAAATCTATAGGCCTGCATTAAATATTATAAACTTTATAATTAAGCATGTTAAAAAAACTTCAAAAATACATCTATATATATGATTAATAATAATATTTGGATTATCAAATACAAAATAATTCTTTATGCAAAAATATAATATCAGATTGCAAAAGTTCGCCTTTGTTGCATCATAAGAAATATTTATAGATCAATTAAAAGTGAAATTAATTATTCAGAATTTGAACACTTTTCTACGAATCTGAACATGAAGGTTTAAAGAGATATAGATGGCTTCTTTCTCAGCCAGAGATATCAAGGAAACAGTTATTTTCCGGATATTATGCTGAGGTGAGCTCGGAAAGAAAACTCATCACGTTTCCGCCGGGACTCGAACCCAGGCCCTCTTGCATACCGGGCAAGCATGCTACCATCTACACCACTGGAGACACATGAATCTGCCTTCCTAATTTCACGCACTGTGTCGTGAGGCGCTGAAGTAGAGGCATTAGTAGCCTCTCTTAACTTCAGGAAATGGCCCCCGGGTAGGACGGTTTAGAGAGATATAGATAGATGGCTTCTTTCTCAGCCAGAGATATCAAGGAAACAGTTATTTTCTGGATATTATGCTGAGGTGAGCTCGGAAAGAAAAGTCATCATGTCTCCGCCGGGACTCGAACCCAGGCCTCTTGCATACCGGGCAAGCATGCTGCTACCATCTACACCACTGGAGACACATGAATCTGCCTTCCTAATTTCACGCACTGTGTCGTGAGGTGCTGAAGTCTCTTTCCGAGCTCACCTCAGCATAATATCCGGAAAATAACTGTTTTCTTGATATCTCTGGCTGAGAAAGAAACCATCTATATCTCTCTAAACCGTCCCACCCGGGGGCCATTTCCTGAAGTTAAGAGAGGCTACTACTGCCTCTACTTCAGCGCCTCACGACACAGTGCGTGAAATTAGGAAGGCAGATTCATGTGTCTCCAGTGGTGTAGATGGTAGCATGCTTGCCCGGTATGCAAGAGGCCTGGGTTCGAGTCCCGGCGGAGACGTGATGACTTTTCTTTCCGAGCTCACCTCAGCATAATATCCGGAAAATAACTGTTTCCATGAAGGTTTAATTTGAAAAAATTATTTTATTCAACAATAAATGAATTTATTGTAAGTATGAATTTAAACCAAAACTTTTTTTTTTCACCAACTCTGATTTGATACATTACATTAACATTTCCAATTATTTCATTCATTTAATCCTAGAATTTTAAAATTTATTAAATGTTTTGAATTATTTGCATTAACTTATCATGAAACTAAATTTAGTGAGTACTGTAATAAACATATAAGCGTACATGAAAAATAAAATATAAATTTCTTTTTATTAAGCATGAATCATTATATTAAGTCAAAATGTACAAATTAATTAGTCATATAAGTACAATTGTGTTTTGTTACTCAAATGTAATAACTGTCAAAATAATGTTTACTCTTCAAAAGTCGTCTTTCTTAATATATTAATAGGATTAAATTTTTAAAAAAATTGAAAATTCATGCTGTGCATCCAAAAAAAGTGTTTAAAAAATTGTTAAAAATAAAAAAATTAATAATTAGTAAAAAAATTAAATTTAAATGATTTTTTTCTTCTAAGGTTTACATGTTCTTTTCTATTCATAATATGCATTTTTTGTGAGCATT